>NC_043963.1:54671380-54698880 GCF_902148855.1 Sphaeramia orbicularis
GTGCAAAAATTACTGATATATAAGAGTCAATGGTGTCAAATTGGTTTAGTTGAGGTTCCACATACAGAGTAATATGATCTAAAGTAAAATAAGCAGAATAACCTACAAATAATGACAACCAAAAATTTTCTTGGTTTAATGTGAAATTGATAACATACAGACACAAGAAAGCTCTGGAGAATGCAGACCTCCACCACACAGATCTGCCCCCCCCCCCAAATCACCACCAAAATTAATCATTTCTTCCTTGTGCTGGTATCCACATTCCTGAAAATTTCCTGAAATCCATCCATAACTTTTTGAGTTATCTTGCTAACAAACAAACACAACAAACAAACAAACATGCACGCACACTAAGCAAAGCGATCACAAGGTAATGACATATTTACATTTACAAACTATCCCTTAACAAGAAATGTGAATAACCTGAACAAATATGAACAACCTGCAATGTCTAAAGAAAATTAACTGCAATTTCACCAATATCTGCCTGTTACCTAATGTTTGTGTGACATTGTGTATAATGCACATGCAATTGATAAGTTGAGGCATAATCCTACATCATTAAAGGGAAGTAGACTCTCTGTGTCTCAGTCATCACACAAAATCCAGAAATACTTCTGTATTTTTGGTCAAGGAACAGACTAGCGAAAACCGCTAGGACCAATATTTGGGAGATATTAGTAATTTTGGAATACGATAGCCTTACTTGCCCAGACTCATAGAATCATAGATGTAAGTGGGTTACCTAGCAACAGATAAACAATAGGGCCACGTTGCCCTGGTGTCAAACTTCCTGTGCAGAAACAGACATGTCAGCTGAGAGGTTATTCAACTGAAAATACCAGTGGAATTTACCAAGAAAGGAAAGGAATGAACTGGACCAGAGGATCTAGAACCTGTGGTTCCACAGGGTCAACGCACCAGTTACACTGATTTTTTTTTACATTTCTGTTTTTTCAGTTTATTCATCTTGTTTGTGAAAGGTAGTTTGTTTTCATATTTTCATAACTACCTCCACCAGAAGGTATTGTGATCACTTTGCTTTGTGTGTTTGTTGTTTGTTTGTTTGATTGTTTGTTAGCAGCTTTAGTGTAAAACTCTTCCACCCATCTTTCCCAGATCTTCCCCACAGATAGGCCTAGGCCCTGGGACCAACCCAGTACATTTTGGTCCCAGTAGGACAGAGTTCAAGGTCACAGCAAGGTCACAACATCTACAATTTTCCATCTGTCATCATTGACCAATTTTCCAAAATTCATCAAAAACTCAGAACGACTCTGATTCTCCTCCAGTTGGATCCACCTTAGCTTAGAACATCTCTTGTATCTGGAACTAAATTGTCCACATCCACTGTGGAATGTGGACTCTGTGGACATTTACATTGAACACTGAAAATCCCATTTACCACACATTTAAAATTAGAACTCAACTAATATTGATGTGAATTGAATGTAATTGGACAGACACATGACTGGGACCAAGCTTCATCTGTTTCTGCTGTATGGAACACCTGGAAACTGTTGAATTTAAACAGAAGTAGTCGATCCACACATGCACAGTGTTCAGAGTGCTTGGTGGAGGTTTGTTTCTCTGAACACTTGTTTAACTTTTTTCCACTACAGCAACGAGAAAGTGTTGGATTGTCATTATTTCTGGGCTGTTATGTGTTATTTTACTGCTCTGACCCACTGGAGATCCAGTTGGGCTGAATGTGGAAGTTGAACTAAATGACTTTGACCCAATGGTTGTAAATACGTCACAAAATACTGAAACACAGTGAATAAAAGGATAATTTGATTTCCACATCCAACAGTCTATTATTATCTACTCTGTTACCTTTATTCCACAGCAGTGGAATAAGTCTCATAATAGTCGAATTATAAACATGCATCTTATGAAGAAAAGACTTCCATTAAAGTCCATTTAAGTCTGTTACTGAAATATTCAACCAAGGTACAACATCAAAATAAAACACTGCAAGGTCTCCATCAAACTCATACACAAATATGGAAATGCTGCTAATACGGTATTTCTGTGCTATTTACTGTTTTAAACTGTTTTCATTCATTCATTCATTCATTCCTTTTCTGAACTGCACTGTAAAAAAATCTGTAATTTAACAGAATTTTCACTGTTTATTTTACAGATTTTTCCTGTATTTTTAAGAACAGGAAAATATCAATGAAATGACAAAAATACTGTGATTTTACATGTCAAATGGAAAATAACATGAAAAAACTCTAACTGTGAAAACCATAAAATTTCCATTTTTTAAAGTAATTTTTTCTTTTTTCACAGAAAAATACAGTTAAAATACATTTGCAAATGTATCATAATTTCACAAAGATTTCTTTTCTATTATGAGATTAAACTGTTAATTTAAATTTTAATACTGTAAAAAAAAAAAAAAGATAAAATTACTGACAATTAACCGTTAAAGAAGTATTAGTTCTGTCAGTTGAACCAGACTTGTTTGTTAATTGACAAATATCTTGTGTAATTACAGGAGGTTTCACAACAAAGATGTTGAATAAATGTATTTTGTGAATGTATAACATGTATAAGCACTGATAAACTGTCCAAATACAGTCTATCTATCTACTATCTATCTATCTATATCTATCTATCTATCTATCTATCTATCTATCTATCTATCTCTCTATCTCTCTATCTATCTAATTTGATTGTTGTAATATATGTAAATATTCTTTATTAAACATTAAAAAGTAAAAAAAAAAAAAAACATATGCAAAATCAATGCAAATGCAAATGCAAATTAATCATGGAAAATTACCGTATTTTATGAGATGATTATTTTCCGTTATTTATAGTATTTTTTCGGCACCCCTGCTGCTGGAAAATTACTGTTTTTTTTACTGTTTTTTTTTTGCAGTGTGCTTCATGTTGCCTCAAGAGGATCACCAGCCTAACTGTCTTTATACAAGCAAATGAAAATGATTAGCACAAATACACAAAATGATCCTAATTACCCTGTGACTTGTGATATATTGTAATAATAGTGACAGGTCCAACCATCAGGTGCAGTGTTATAAAGTACATTTGTTCAGGCCTCGTTTGCAGTTCCAGCTGCTCATGAGTGGACCTCTGTTCCAGATCAACCAGAACTGATGTCTTAGAATGAGTTCAAAATGCATCTGAAAATATTGTACATTAATAACTGCATCTGCCAATATCAGACATTTTTACCCCGCCCCCCCGAAGGGGAGCCGAGGGGTACTGTTTTTGGTTCGATTTGTTTGTTTGTTAACACTTTACATCATCAGCGCACACAGACATGGTGACATCAGCTGGATCGATGCCAAAATAAGTTACAATAGGTGCAAGGGGCGGAGTCTGTTGTGCCTGGCACCACTTGTTTTAGTCCTGTTTTTGGAATTCAACACTCATCTCATACTTGGTATTTTAAATTTATATAGTTTTTTAATTGCATGTTTATAACCTTGTGCTACCTTTTACATGCACATGAAAACTATCTATCAGTTTAACTCTGGTGCATTTCCATCAATGTCAATTAATGTGCAGTGTCCCTGTTAAATAACTAATTAAAAAAAGGTGTTATCCTGGTGAAATGCTGCTTTCATATTTTGGATTTTCTCTGCTCATTAGAGGGAACACCAACTCTACTGAACGATGAAACTACTCCAGGAACAGACTGGGGAAATTCTCCTCATTTACACTGTTTGATCAGAAGTAGAAATGCAGCTGTAACTCACCATCACCTTTACCATCACTGTCACTGTCCTTCCTCATATTTCAAGCTGCTACTAATTATATCAGTGTTGGGCAAATTGCTTTTAAAAAGTAATTCATTATAGTAACTAGTTACTTTCCCAAAAAATTAATTGAATTAGTAACAGAATTACTCCTTCATAAACGTAATTAGTTATCAGGGAAAGTAATTATTGCATTACTTTTTTGAAAAACCTTCAAATATGTAAAAGAAACTGATTTTTGACCGTGTTTCACAGGCCAGTTGCATAACGTAGAAAAGCAGACAGATACTGTATTTAACTACATAATTATTGGAGCATGAAATGATAAAGCAGTGTCATCCTTTGGGGGTTCTTCTGCCTCTCCTTCTTATCCTTCAGCAACTTTGAGTTAAGGAAGACAAGTGATCTCACTTTTGCGTCTTGAGGCGACTTCTATCTGATAATATTAGTCCTGCCTCAGAGAAATACTCATTCAGATGGAACCGATGTTCCCACTAAACACAGTTTCTCTGCCATGACTTTGGTGAGGCTGGGGTCCACCAGGGCCCGGCTGGGGTCCACCAGGGCCCGGCTGGGGTCCACCAGAGCCCGGCTGGGGTCCACCAGGGCCCGGCTGGGGTCCACCAGGGCCCGGCTGGGGTCCACCAAGCCCGGCTGGGGTCCACCAGGGCCCGGCTGGGGTCCACTCCACACAAGGGGATCTGCGTTTATAGAAGAAGCTGCTCGTCCACATCTCCACTTTTTTCAGTCACTCCTCCCTGATACAGCAGTAAATGTCTCCAGTCCAGTCAATCGGAATGTCACTGATAACTCCTCCCCTAAATTAGCTCATAACTCCTCCCCTAAATTAGCTGCGCACAGCTGCGTTCAGGTGCCTGTGGTGAACTGGGACAACTCAAACTTGTAGACGTCGTTCGTTGTTCAGGTGAAGACAACGTGGACACACAGGGGAAGCATGAAGGCAGTGTGGGGGATTTGAAAAGAAGAACGACTCGCAACGAATCGGTTCTTATCGTTCACTTTAAAGAGCCGTTCTAAAGACTCGACTCGTCCGTGAACGTCACACCTCTCGTGCCTGGCTGAGCGAACCAGGACAGATAACAGCTGTTAGATATCAGTGCACGGTAACACACCACATTTCACTGACGGAGACGGTAACGGCGTTGTAACGTTTCACATAGTAATTAATTAAATTACCTGTTACTGGAAAACAATAATGGCATTAGTAACGCCGTTATTTTTAACACCGTTATTCCCAACACTGATTATATACGGTTACAAAAAGCTTGAATGCTGACACGGCAGGTTTTCAGAATGTTGCAGAAGTTTCCAGCTCGTCTCATTGTGAATATTGAATCTTAACTCAGCTGAATGGAAACCAAAAGTTCATGTCTTAAAATTGATGGCACTGTTTAAAAACTAACATGCAAAATCTCAGGCTGTGCCCAAGTGCAGGTGAACCAAAGAGGCCAAACGCTATAAGCAAATTTAGGCAAGGGTGCACACAAAACTCCAAACATCACCAAAAGGTCCAAGACTATCTTTTTTTTCCAGTAAATTTTGCAGTATCAGAAGAAACTGTGCTTCTGAACCTATGGTTGAATATCCAGTCCTTCAGGCTTTTTAACCCGTAAACACCCAGTGCTACTTTTGTGGCACTTCCCAAAATAATTTTTCTCCATATGTAACAATTCTTAAGTGATTATTATCATTCATTATAATATTATCCTCTGTATTTTGCATTTTTTCAGTGAAAACCACGTATTTTCCTATATTTAGTTTTCTGATCATGTAGATGTTCATAAAAAGCTCAGTTTCAAGTTGAGGTTTATTATATCATTAACAGAGAAAACTGATGAAAAAGTGACTTTTTCAGCAAAGATATCAATAACTGAATATAAATACAAGTGTGTCCATCCACTGTCATTGAACCAACTCCATGCTGTAGAAGATGACGGTGTTTCCATGGTAACTACTGAACATCCAAATGGGTCATATGTGATGACCATGAAAAGATGAAGAACTGTATTTTACACCAATTATTTTGACAAATTCAACTGAATTTTCTTCCTGTTCCTCAGTGTTTAGTGTCTTTGTAGATCTGATCCAGAATGCACATGGACTAATGAGAAGTTGAAGCAAAATACTGTTAAAATTGCACTTAAGAAATTTCAGTTTTTTCAAGTTATTCATGTCTTTTTTGTTTGGGTAGTTTATAAAACTAAGTATTTTCATAATTTAATGGGGTTTTTTGCACTAAAACACAGACAAAATGTGCAGTTGTCATTATTTATAGGTTATTCTGTTATTATTTGACTGGTTCGGTCCACTGCAGATCAAATCGGGCTGAATATGAACCTGAAAGAACATGAGTTTGAGAGCCCTGCACTAGACCCAGAATGTACACGCTGTGTTTGTGTGGGTCTTTTGGGCAGAGGTTTGTTAGTTGAAGGCCTGTTTGCTGCAGTAACAGTCAGAGCAGAGTTTGATCTCTGACTGCTGCTCCCATTTGCCTCAGCTGTTTGTTTCTGTGGCATATGCACTCATGACTTTCCAGACTGCTCTCCTTGCCATGTTGTACATTTCTCTTGTGGCAGATACTCCCACTTAAACAGCAACTAGCTCGTCTCTCTAAAAGTCCTTATTTGCCTCATGCTGCTTTGGCAAACTAAACACAAATGCAACTGTCATAATTCTAATGAGTTACAGATATTTGGCATGAAAATCCGCACCACTTTCTTTCAGTTTGTAGCTGCATTTTCAATTGTGATTTATTTGAATGCTCATTGTTACGCTCTGGAAATGAATTCTGGAAGGATAACCAACTGCAGGCAAATGTGGACCAAATCTGATTTTTGTGTCCATATGTGACCTGGATCTGATCTGTTAAAGACAGTTTGAACACCGCAAAACCCAGACCACTTTCATATGTGGTCCTAAATCCGACCCGGACCACTTTCATATGTGGTCCTAAATCCGACCCGGACCACTTTCATATGTGGTCTTCAATCTGATACATAGCTGATATTTTACAATGTGACTTCAGTCTGAACGGCCAGGTCACATTTATCTGAACTTCACATCACTGATATGCGTCACAGTTCTGCGTCCCAGGAGGTGGAACGCCAGGAAAAACATTTCCTTCGATAAACACAGTGTGCGTCTGAGTGGTCATGTATTATTTCAGGACCTCTTTAGTGCATGTGGGTCACTTCAGGACCTCTTTAGTGCATGTGGGTCACTTCAGGGTCACATTCAGTTCAGACTCAAAACTGACAGAAGTCGCATTTAATGTGAATATGAACGAGCACACAAAACAATCAGATTTCACCAAAATATGCGAACTGTGCATTAAGGCCTGCTGTGTGAACGGAGCCTTAAAAAAGTTCTATTAAGCCCAACAAAACGGTCTCACATGTCCGTTCTAATCACAGCCTGTGGTCTCATTTACATCCTGTAAAAACTAAAACTAGCCCTGAACAACCGATCTGACAGAGACTGTGCCATTTCCTCTGGGAAAAGGACCATGTGTTTCTGTGTGTGTGTGGTGGTGTGTGTGTGTGTGGCTGCGGACCATCTGTTCATACTGTACATAAAATCTCTGTTCACCCCAAACTGAGATCTATCGAAGAACTTCGATTGTAAAACTTTTCTCTTGCAGTCCTGCTGCAGTCGTCATATTTTTGCAGGTTACCTTCAGTTCTTATTCTGCTCAGTACCACATGCTTATTATACAGTCAGTTTTCAGTCTGCTCCTTAAAATATGCATAGGTTATGTACGTACACCGATCAGCCATAGCCTTATGAACACTGATAACAGATGGAATAATATTGGATCGTTCTTTCAAACCACTGCAGAACACTTATATACTGTTTCACTTAAATCACTGTTTCACTTTATATCAATGCCTTGAAATGTGTAAATATACTGATGGCCAATAGAAACTTTGAGGTAGAAATGTATGATATTTTTACTTGTAGGGGGCAGAGTAATTATCGTTAACGAAAACTAACGAAATGACAAAAACTAGAATTGAACAATCATTTTCGTTAACTGAAATGAATAAAAACTATAATTAAAAGAAAAAAACCAATAACTAACTAAAACTGTATTGTGTGTTTACAAAACTAACTAAAACAGATAAAAATTATGGATAAAATTCTCTTCATTTTCGTCTTTGTCAATGTCGGATTGATATGAAATCGATGTATTTCGCTCTAGCAATTTTAGCTAGCGGCACCATACGACACTTGTGGTTTCCAGTTGTCTTCTGGTCCCCACTCTACCTGGAAACATGGAGATTAAAGTTGGGAGAATGCAGCAGAGTCCTGTCTGGAATTTATTTGAATACGACAACAGAGAAGAAGAGAAAAGAGACGACAAAACTAAAACTAAACTAAAACTAAGCATTTAAAAATAAAACGAATAAAAACTATCAAGTCTGCTCTAAAAACGAATTAAAACTAACTGAATCAGAGAAAAAAAAGTCTAAACTAAATAAAATTAAACTATAATGAAAAATCCAAAAGTATTAGAACCTTGGTAGGGGGGCTGGAATTATTCATTGTGGATTTATTGATGCCTTAGTGCTGGGGTAGTTCAGATAATGATGAGCTGTCATGTTGTCACGGTTCACTGCACATGGGTTGGTCTCTTTGCAAAAGTGGACCAAATACAAATTGAGTAATACTCAGTGGGTCTGTGCACAATTTGAGGACTGGTTCTGAAGCCTATATAAAGGCCTAAAAAAGGCCCCATTGTTAGTCCAGTGAACGGCATCATGCCACGTCACGTGAACGTCGTCTCCAGGTTGGCACTGGGTATGGTGGAGGCCGGTCTGAGCTCCAGTCAAACAGCCTGGCCTATGGATGGGCTGTTCCCAACCCACTATCACAAACCTGGGTGAACGCCACAACAGCACAGGCTCTGGTGACCAGAGACCGCCTGCATCGAAGCAAACGGAGGCCATACCCGGTATTGACTGTTGGGACTTTGTTTGGCAGGTGCCATTTTCTTATGTTAAGTTTTTTGTTTTGAAATTATTCTTGAAACTTTAGATTTTTGTTTCTGTATGCCAATATCCTAAACAAATGATTCATGTGAAAACATTCCAGTTTAGGATTTCAAAATAAAAATTATGTCGAAAAATGCTCTCAAAGTTTTCATTGACTGTATGATATGAGTGTATGATATGATGTTGAAAATGAGTTACAGTGGTAAAAACCACCTGATTTTCTGTCAAACATTACTTGGGTTCACTGAGTGACATTTAGAGATAACTAGTGTTGAAGCCGCAGCGTACACCTGACTGAATACCCTCTAACCTCACCTGAAGTGGTCACAAAAACACAGACGGACTTTGTTTGAGTTGTCAATCTATTTGGACTGTTTTCTTCAGAGGTTTATAACTAGTTTATACTCAGACACTCAGTAGGTGATGGTCAAGCACCTTAAAGATAGATGCCAACTGCTGTAAAATGGAAAAACCAGGAGAGGGAGTCTGTTTGGAGCCACTGTAGATACTGTACAGAATGGAATAACACAATGAAAAGGCACCCTGATCCCCTATGAACACTGCACATACAAGCCTGAGTTTAGCTGAGCCAAAAACTCATCTAAAGACTAAAGGCCTGTTCTGTGGCCAAAGTCCAAGGCTCTGGAACACTCGGCCCCAATAAATAATCCATGCACCGTCCACTGAGCACGTTAAATGTCTTTTACAGACCCACACATTTAGCTTGAAATACAAGTGAGTGACTTTTATTTGCTGTATCTTCTGTTGTTTTAGATTTTATTTATTCTATTATTGTGTATCTGTTTTTATCAGTTTTAGTACATCTTATTCTTATTTTTTTTTACCAGTTTTTATCGTATGTTGCATTTTTACCTATATCTTTGTACAGTACTTTGGGTACTTTGCATTGTTTTAAATGTGCTATAGAACCTGACTAAACTTGACCTTAACCCTGTAAAGCCTGAACCATTAAATCATTGACAGAAAATTCCAGTTCTTTGAAACTGGAGCCTTTATTGGTCCTTCCGAACGACCCCCAAAAAAAAATATATATTTTTTCAAATACCAATTTCCATGTATGATTTTCAATTTTGTATTATTTGATGCATCGGGTCTCAATGCTCAAATATTATTATTTTTGAACAAACAGAAACATAATATAGCACAAACATGTCTGACAATTGTTAATTCCTTTTCTAAATGGTCCCAGTTCCTCCTCATTAATGACAGTCTTGTAGTGTCACTGAAAGGCCTCTGGTGAATGAACACCTCCCCCTGGTGGATTATCTGTGTATTGCATGTATCTAATTGGATACATCAGGTTTTTCAAGAAAAATAATCACACTGATTATGTAGAGAGCTTCAAAAGTCATGTATCAAATATGATACGTTTGGTGTTATAGGGTAAACTTTGAAACATAAAAATGAATCTCATGTCATTCTCTATATCCTTTACTAAATCTAATGCAACAACATTGAGAAAAAAAGGAAGACATTACTAAGTTGTTTTGTGACTTTGCTGACTTAATAGAACAGTGTTTTTTCAACCTTGGGGTGGGGACCCCATGTGAGGTCGCCTGGAATTCAAACGGGGTCACCTGAAATTTCTCGTAATTAAAAAAAATAAATAGAAAACTTACTAAGAAAAAGTATATGTTGAGTTGACAGAGTCAATCCATATCAGACAAACTGTGGTTGTGAAACTGCAGCACTGTGGTTCTGTTTCTGTGTCAAATGTTCATTGTGGTCAGTTTCAGATGCTGCAGCTCTTTCATAATTCATAGTTTCAGTTCTTGTTTGTTCAGTATTAATTGTCCTCCTTGTAAATCACAGCTGGACTGACTGGACAGATCCTGACCAAGGAAAATATCCTTCTCCCTTTGTGCAGTAATCTACACCTGGATTTACTGCCTCTGTCCACAATAATAGACATTATATAGACTAAATGTCCTCTAAAATTAACATGGATTTGAAACATAGTACAGCAAACTATTACAGGATCAAAAACTAATTAATTTTTACCAAAAAAAGTTTCCATTTTGAATGTGTGGGGTCGCCAGAAATGTGTGATGTTAAAATGGGGTCAGGAGTAAAAAAAAAAAAGGTTGGAACCACTGTAGTAGAATGTTTTTGTAGCTCTGTGACTCTTACCGGCTTTGTACAACCACAGTGTCCTGGTAGAGGCGGTCGAACATGCAGATCTTTAGGTTCATACTGGGTTCAGACACCCACACAGGAATGCTAACTGCTGCCCCCCTCACCTCTATCGGTATCTGTTCAAACACAAATGCCTTCAGTTAGAAGAGCTTCACTGGTGTTCATCAGGAGTGTAGGACGTTTCGGCCTAGGACGTTCCGGACTAGGATGTTTCGGACTGCACTTTTTGCAGAGTAGGACTATTCGGACAAATCATATTTTCAAAAACAAACACCATAAATTTATGTTTATTTGCAAATAATTTTATTATTCACTCGATCACATATTAAAATTGTATACAATATACTCAAATTAAAGTATCAAAATTATACAAATTACACTGCAAGTATATAACCTCACATTATTTGAAAGAGTCCAAAATAAGATCTCATAACACTGAGCACATCATAGAGATAAGCAAATCACCAAAGTGTGGCCAGAAAATTCACACCTCAGCTGTTAACACAGTGAGCACACCAAAGTGTGGCCCTAATCAGACCTCAGTGGTTTGAGAGGAGGAAGGCCCAATGTGTAAAATGCTCAATTTGTATAATTTTGAATTTGAGTGTATTGTACATTTTTAGACGTTTTAGACTTTTTTAGACATAGACTTGCAATGTAATTTGTATAATTTTGATACTTTAATTTGGGTATATTGTATACATTTTTAATATGTGATCAAGTATACATTTTTATAGTGATCGAGTGAATAATAAAATTATATGCAAATAAACATAAATTTATGGTGTTTGTTTTTGAAAATATGATTTGTCCAAAAAGTCCTACTCTGCAAAAAGTGCAGCCGAAACATCCTAGTCCGGAACGTCCTCGGCCGAAACGTCCAAGTCCGAAACGTCCGTCCACCGTTCATCAGATAGCGCTGCTTCCTTGACTCTGACTTTACCACTGAACCATTGTCCTGGTCTACCTACACAACGCTGACATAGGAACACACTCTGGATACTTACTGGTTCGTTGTTTACGCCTGAGAATCTGATGTAGAAGAGCAGCCTGGCTTCTCCTGGGATGGTTGGTGTGAAGATGACCTCCAGTTTGACGCTCTGAAAAGGTCCAATCTCCCCCTCTCTCATCTGTACGGGAGAGGGAATGGAAATTCAAACTCCGATTCGTAACTAAGTGGGTAATATTAGACTGAACCTAACGCGTTGACCCGTGGGGCCCACAGGTTCTAGATGTGGTAGTTTTTCTGCTGGGGGGAGCTGACTTCTGGGGAAATTGTTATAAGTGTGTTTTTCTATGAAACTGGTCCTAAAACAGGACAGAGGGGCTAAACATTCAAACCAGATGTAGATGAATGTTATGAAGCAGGTTTGGAGGCACTTTGGGTCTATTTTAAAAATACATACTTACTGAGATAAAAGAGAAACTATTTTTCAGATAAAACACATCTTTATTATTTTACATTATATTTAATACAAAAATCTACATGTAACACGGTCAAAAACACGAAAATTACGTGCTACAGTGGTGCAAAAGAGTATTTAGTCAGCCACAGATTGTTCCAGTTCTCCTACTTAGAAAGATGACAGAGGTCTGTAATTTTCATCAGAGGTACACTTCAACTATGAGACAAAGGAGAAAAACAATCCAGGAAATCACATTGTGGGATTTTTACAGAATTTATTTGTAATTATGGTGGAAAATAATATTTGGTCAATAACAAAAGTTCAACTCAGTACTTTGTAACAGAACCTTTGTGTCAGAGCCAGAGGTCACAGGTTTCCTTCAGTCTTCAGCAGGTCTGCTCACACTGGAGCTGCTATTTGGTCCATTGCTCCTGCAGATCTCCTCTAGAGCAGTGATGTTTGGGGCTGTCGCTGGGCAACATGGACTTTCAACTCCCTCCACAAATGTTCTATGGGGTTGAGGCCTGGAGACCGACTAGGCCACTGCCGGACCTGGAAATGCTTTTTACGGAGCCACTCCTTCGTTGGCCGAGCGGTGTGTTTGGGATCATTGTCATGCTGGAAGACCCAGCCACGTTCCATCTTCAATGTTCTCACTGATGGAAGGAGGTTTGGGTTCAGGTCTCACCATACATGGCCCCGTTCATTCTGCCCTGAACACAGATCAGTGGTCCTGTCCCCTTTGCAGAAAAACAGCCCCAAAGCAGGAGGTTTCCACCCCCGTGCTTCACAGTAGGTCTGGTGTCTGGGATGAACCTCAGCATTCTTCTTCCTCCAAACACGACGAGTTGAGTTTTTACCAAAAAGTTCTATTTTGGTTTCATCTGACCACATGATCTTCTCCCAGTCCTCTTCTGGATCATCCACCTGCTCTGTGTCAAACTTCAGACATGCCTGGACATGGACTGGCTTCAGCAGGGGACACACCTGGCCCTGCAGGGGCAGGAGTCCCTCTGGGCCTAGTGTGGTACTGATGGGAGCCTTTGTTACTTTGGTCCCAGCTCTCTGCGGGTCATTCATCAGGTCCCTCCATGTAGTTGTGGGATTTTTGTTCACTGTTCTCATGATCATTTTGACCCCATGGGGTAGATCTTGCGTGGGGCCCCAGATCGAGGGAGATTATCAATGGTCTTGTATGTCTTCCATTTCCTTACAGTTGCTCCCACAGTTGATTTCTTCACACCAGCCTGCTTACCTGTTGTAGATTCACTCCTCCCAGCCTGGTGCAGGTCTACAGTTTTCTTCCTGGTGTCCTTGGACAGCTGTTTGGTCTGGTCCATGGTTGAGTTTGGAGTCTGACTGTTTGAGGCTGTGGACAGGTGTGTGTTCTACAGAGAACCAGTTCAAACTGGTGTGTGTTCTACAGAGAACCAGTTCAAACTGGTGTCTGTTCTACAGAGAACCAGTTCAAACTGTGTGTGTTCTACAGAGAACCAGTTCAACTGGTGTCTGTTCTACAGAGAACCAGTTCAAACTGGTGCCATTAATACAGGGAACCATGGAGGACAGAAGAGCTTCTGAAAGAAGAAGGTACAGGTCTGTGTAAGACTCAAATCTGGCTTGTTTGTGGGTGACCAAATACTTATTTTCCACCATAATTTACAAATAAATTCTTTAAAAATCCTACAATGTGATTTCCTGGATTTTTTTTCTCATGTTGTCTCTCATAGTTGAAGTGTACCTCTGATGAAAATTACAGACCTCTGTCATCTTTCTAAGTAGGAGAACCTGCAAAATCAGTGGCTGACTAAATACTTTTTTGCCCCACTGTACTATTTTTTTAATATCTCTTTATTCTCTCACAGGTGCATTTTGGGAATTGAAGTAAATATTCAAAGCCGAATGGTTCACAAAAATGGCCACAGTTGCAAAATCATTTGTGATTTATTTGTGTTTAAATGTTCAGGTTCCACATGTAACGCAAGTGGACACGATGGGTTCCACACCAAACCTGGAATGAGACTGAGATTGATGCCAAACCCACATGTGTGGATTAGAAAAACCACTAGGATCCACACACTGAACACAGAGTCTGTATTTAGAGTCTGTAGAAGAGCATTTACACATGTTTACACATCTAATGCACTGACACCTAGGGAGATTTAATGTCTATATTTGGGTCCTATTTTTGGACCCAATATTTGATGAACAATTCATTAATTATGGGATGGCTCAGAGCAAGAGGATACATTTTTATCTGAGGTCATCATTAGGTCCATCCTGGGGAAATCTGTCTATATTTACCTTTAATTAGATAACAAACTGTAAGAAAACTCCAAGGCACTCTCTTTAAACATTGAAATGCCTTTATTACCATGGCAACAGTCTGTGGACATGTTAAATCCAGGTGTTTCTTTTCTAACAGGGGTCTGGGATACAAAACAATAATGACTAATATCAGAATATACTTTTATATTATGGATAAATATCAGTGCATTGGTTAGTTTGGTTTAAATTGTTATCTTTGCTTCCAAAATGCCTCAGAGATGGTTTTTAATTCATTTCTCTCGACATTGATTTTTCTTCCTCCATGACTCTGATTTTAAATGTTCTTCCTCTAAATTTCTCTAATATTTTTCTTGTTCTGACTGTATAATAATTTTCTTCCTCATCTAACCATCTACTTTCATCACATCTGACTGAGGAAGAAAAATCTACCATTAAACTAGAGTGAAATATTGATGTTTATAAACTATATGGACATAAATGTGGACACATCATGTCTACAGCTGTCAGATGTCCTGTTCAGGAGGATCAGACACAGAAACATCAATATTTCCAAAACAGGAATGATGAGAGAAATGAAGTAGAAGCCATCTCTGGGTCATTTTGAAAACAAAGATAACAATTTAAACCAAACTAACCAATGCAATGATATTCATCCCATAATATAAACTATATTCTGACATTAATCATTATTGTTTTGTATCCCAGACCCCTGATTTCAATGTGTCCACATACTTTTGTCCATATCGTGTATGAATGTGTGAGGGAAAGAATAACGGATCCAATGTATGCACTGTGAGTATGTGTAAATAGAAAAGCACTATTTAAATCTAATCCTTCATTATTATTATTATTATTATTATATTATTATTAGTGCATATGTAAGAATGTAGGGAACATACATGGTAGGGAGCGCATGAATGTGATTTGTGACACTTTCTTTTTAAATCTTCGGAGGTTCTGCTCATCTGTGTGAATATACAAAAGAAGTTTTCCTTTTCCTGGGAGAATAAACAACACTTTTATTGACGGAGCATTTGGAGCAGATTCTGCCATTTGAGCGCTGGTACAGACAAATGTCTCTGTACCAAACTTCAAGTGATATTCAGATTATTTTCAAAGCTTTAATTTCATTGAGACTTTGTTTAGGAGCCAACTCTGTTTACATGATCAAGAACACTCAGACCATCTCATTACGTTTCTGTTCATGTCAGAGAAGCTGAAATGGACCACTTGAAATGGTGTGCAGTCCAAGGTTCTAATAGTTTGGGATTTTTCATTCTAGTTTAGTTTTATTTAGGTTGGACTTTTTTTCTCTAATTCAGTTCATTTTAATTAGTTTTTAGAGCAGGTTTGATAGTTTTCAGTTTACCGGCCGATAGGCTGTTAGCTACTGTCGTCAGCAGCATCTGTCGTCTGTTACAAAACTTTTAATCGTCTTCTCCGAAACTACAATTCCGATTGACTTCAAACTTGGTATACAGCTTGTTTTTATGATGATGTCAACAAAAGTTAGTGAAATTATTTGGATTCGGATCTGATTCTGGATTTGGTGCGACTTTGAAAAATTTCCCCATTATAAGAGATAGGTGCCGGTAAGCTACAGGGCCATTGGTCCGATTTTTATTAGTTTTTGTTATTTTCTAAATGCTTAGTTTTAGTTGTTTTTTTTTTATATCTTTTCTCTTCTTCTCTGTGGTCGTATTCAAATAAATCTCAGACAGGACTCTGCTGCTTTCTCCCAACTTTAGTCTCCATGTTTCCAGGTAGAGTGGGGACCAGAAGACGACTGGAAACCACAATGAACACAAGTTCGGAGCAAAAAGTGTCGTATGGAGACAGCACAGAAAATTGCTCAAACAAAATAAATCCATTTCATATCAATCCAACATTTACAAAGACGAAAACGAGGGGAACTTTATCCATAATTTTTATCTGTTTTAGTTAGTTCTGTAAACATACAATACAGTTTCAGTTAGTTATCGTTTGTTCTTTTAATTATTGTTTTTATTTATTTCAGTTAATGAAAATGTTTTTACAATTCTAGTTTTCATCATTTCGTTACTTTTCGTTAACGATAATAACCTCGGTGTAATCAAATCTACGGCAAAAAAGCAATTTGCTCTGCTACAAAGCAGTGGCAGCACACTGAGAGCAAAAAAAAAAAAAAATGAATAAACCACTCATGCAAGAACCGGCTCAATACTGTGGGACCACAGCTGATGGATAATCTTCTATTTAAAACAGCAGCCTTCAACCACACCATGTGAACGGATCAGTCAAAGTGACAATGAGAGAGCCTCGGGTATGCAGGCACATGCAATACACACAGATGTAAGAAGCACACAGAGAGAGGAGACGCACCATTAGCACCCCACACACACACACACACACACACACACACACACACACACACACACACACATACACACACACACACACACACATACACATACACACACACACACACACACACACATACACACACACCCACACACACACACACACACACACACACACATACACACACACACACACACCACACACACATACTGGTATGGGTGGTTTGCAAGGTCATTTTACACATACCTGAGCAGATCATGGTATAAGGGACACCCTTTCCCATGATGCTACTGCTTTGAAAAACATATCAAAAATTTTTATTCGATTCAACTAAGATACATCCCACTTCAAATTTTAACTTGAGCTTCCCACTCCATGATATGAAATATCTGACATTTTAGTGGTTTACGGAGACGCGTCAAAAACAGGGTTTATGAGGACATGCATGGCTTAAGAGGACTGTTGATTTTACAACACACATACCTGATAAAAAACAGGTTTAAAAGGACAGACATGTGTTAGGAGGACGAACTCAACACAACACACATACATGGAAAAGACAGTTTAAAAAGGACAGACATGGGTTAGGAGGACAAACTCAACACAACACACATACATGAAAAGAACAGTTTAAAAAGGACACATGGGTTAGGAGGACAAACTCAACACAACACACATACATGGAAAAGAACAGTTTTTAAAGGGTATATTTGATTGAAAAGACAACAGATGCTGCAGTAAACAGCTGCTTTTTTCCCTCATGTATGTATGGGGGGGGGGGGCTGAAAAGTTCATAGCCCGACTAAGAAGGAGTTCTTCCACAGCAATGAAACTGTGCATTCATTAAATTCAACCTCTCCTGACACTAACTGCATGGTTTCCTTCCAGATAAACCCACACTGGATAAATAATTTAGGACTTTCAAAAGTAGAACCAGAGACATTTCATGAACCATCTGTGGCACCGTGGTCTTATTGAATGTCTGCAGAAAAAGGGGTTAGCCCTCAAGGACATTCATACTGACATGGTTGCTATAGGAGATGATGCTCCAGCTTTATCAACTGTGCAAAACTGGGAAGAGGAATTCAAGAGGGGTAGGGACAATGAGGGAGGGGTGAAAAGCAAGCATTTTCATGAAATGTCTGTAGTACTACTGTTCAAAGTCCTAAATTATTTATCCAATGTGGGTTTATCTGGATGGAAACCATGCAGTTAGTATCAGGAAAGTTTGAATTTAATGTATGCCCAGTTTCATTGCTGTGGAAGAACTCTTTCTTAGTCAGGCTATGAACTTTTCAGCCCCCCCTCGTATGTATACATTAAGCATCTCCCAACCCTTAAAGAAAACACGGAAGTGTCATTAGGGCTGTGCAATTAATCGAAATTCAATTACGATTTCGATTATTACACACAACAATTACAAAAATTATGTAATTGAGAAAAAACGATTATTAATTTTGAGTCATTTTAATTCACGCGCACGCAAGCTCCCATGAGCTGCTCTGCCCCGCCCCCCTCTAAGCTACTGCTGCCAGCTAGCCGGCAGGTCCACCCCAAGAGGAAAGTTGGACCAGCGGTCTGGAAAAACGGCAGGAGAATCACAGCAGAAGTGCTTGGTAAACAAAAAAGGCAAGTCCAATTCAATTGTATGGAATCACTTTGGGTTTGATGAAGAAGACGAAGAGCAAAAACACATCATGTGCAAAAAGTGTTTGTTTGTGTCCGCACCGACCGCTAACACAACAAACCTTTTTAACCATCTGAAGTTTAACCACCGCCACCTTTATCAATTCTTTATCTTATGAAAAACTAAAACGCATAAAAAAAACTTCGTCCGCAATGCAATCTTCAGTCTCCGAATCTCTTTACGCTGCAACTCCCGTATTAACCTAACCCTAACCCGTATAACCCTAACGTGCGTATTCTATAGGGTGTCCCATAAGTCTCCATACACAGGAAAAAGAAACGTTTCTTGATATAAACCATTTTTATGTCTATAATATGATCTATATGACTGCCATTTTGTCGGGAACACATTTCAATGCGTGTCCTCCACTGCTGAAGAACTATAAAGAAGAAATATAAAGAAATACATGTTAGAACCATATGTATTATGTGTCCTATGTATGGAGACTTATGGGACACCCTGTAGATGGCTGATGTATACAGAAGGCCTGAACTGAAACCTCACGGCACGCCACTGAATTTACTATGTTTCATACTACATTGAACATACTTGAATTTATAATTTGCACTTTACGTGAGTTTTTTTTTTTTTTTATTGCTACAGTTCTATGGCAAGTCTATAGCAGTTTAATTCCAGTGCACTATTTGTTTACAAAAGGACACATACTTGAATTTACAGTACACTTATTTGATTTCAAAGATTTTTTTGTTTCGTACAAAAGTGAACATACTTTGTTTTAGTGGTTAAAAGCTTTATTTATGTTTAAAGAGTATATTGTACATTGTTTTGCAAGAAAAAACTAAACAACTTTAAGGTTAACAAATAATCGTTTTTAATAATCGTGATTTCAATTATTGCTAAAATAATCGTGATTTTTTTTTTTTTCTATAATCGAGCAGCCCTAAGTGTCATTATGAGGGCGACACAGTGGTGCACTGGATAGCACTCGTTCCTCACAGCAAGAAGGTCCTGGGTTTGATTCTGACACCAGTCAACCTGCTGTGTGTTTGCAGAGTTTGCCTGTGTCTGTGGGTTCTCTCCGGGTACTGTGGCTTCCTCAAACCATCCAAAGACATGCACTGATAGGTTCATCTAAATTGTCCATAGGTGTGAATGTAACAGTGACTGCTTATCTCTGTAAGTGATGAACCCTGCCTTCACCCGTAAGTAGCTGGGATAGACTCCAGACCCCCGTGACCCTAGTGAGGATAAAGCAGATTCAGAAAATGAATAAATGATATGCAGCCATATATACAGGGTGGGGAAGCAAAATTTACAATATTTTGAGGCAGGGATTGAAAAACAGCATATGACCAACTAGTTTATTGAAAGTCATGAGAATTTATTTGCCACAAGAAAATTTACATAATAGAAAATGTTTTTATTCTACAGGGTGGGGAAGCAAAATTTACAATGAACATTTAGTTGTTTTTTCTCAGCAGGCACTACGTCAATTGTTTTGAAACCAAACATATATTGATGTCATAATCATACCTAACACTATTATCCATACCTTTTCAGAAACTTTTGCCCATATGAGTAATCAGGAAAGCAAACGTCAAAGAGTGTGTGATTTGCTGAATGCACTCGTCACACCAAAGGAGATTTCAAAAATAGTTGGAGTGTCCATAAAGACTGTTTATAATGGAAAGAAGAATGACTATGAGCAAAACTATTACCAGAAAGTCTGGAAGATACTATTAAAGAAGAATGGGAGAAGTTGTCACCCCAATATTTGAGGAACACTTGCGCAAGTTTCAGGAAGCGTGTGAAGGCAGTTATTGAGAAAGAAGGAGGACACAGAATAAAAACATTTTCTATTATGGAAATTTTCTTGTGGCAAATAAATTCTCATGACTTTCAATAAACTAATTGGTCATACACTGTCTTTCAATCCCTGCCTCAAAATATTGTACATTTTGCTTCCCCACCCTGTATTGTGTCCTCCTTCTTTCTCAATAACTGCCTTCACACGCTTCCTGAAACTTGCGCAAGTGTTCCTCAAATATTGGGGTGACAACTTCTCCCATTCTTCTTTAATAGTATCTTCCAGACTTTCTGGTAATAGTTTTGCTCATAGTCATTCTCTTCTTTCCATTATAAACAGTCTTTATGGACACTCCAACTATTTTTGAAATCTCCTTTGGTGTGACGAGTGCATTCAGCAAATCACACACTCTTTGACGTTTGCTTTCCTGATTACTCATATGGGCAAAAGTTTCTGAAAAGGTATGGATAATAGTGTTAGGTATGATTATGACATCAGTATATGTTTGGGTTCAAAACAACTGACGTAGTGCCTGCGAGAAAAACAACTAAAAGTTCACTGTAAATTTTGCTTCCCCACCCTGTACATTTATGTCAGCCTATGTTTCAAAACTTGTATTTAACAAATATAAATTTTAACACAAACACAAAGCAGTGCGAAACTGACTTTATTGCATTTAAGTGCAAACAAATGTATAACCCAAAATTAAACTTTTTGAGTACAAAGGTTGGTATTAACGTACAAAGATAAAATCAATATTTTCACAAATGTAAAGTGAACATCATTGAATGTCAATAAAACAATTTTCATTAACAATTACCAAAAAATTATTTGAATAATTATTTTCACCAATCATTTGCACATTTCTCGAAGAAAAAGACCAGAATGCATGCCCACAGGAAAATGCTATTGGTCAAGTGTCGCTCTTTGGTAGCTCAGAAGTGCTTCTCACTGATAAGATACCATGGTTTGAGATAAAAAGGAGAAAGAGAAAAAGCATCTATTAATAGATGATGGACATGAATCTTAATAGAGACTCAAGTAAGACAAAACAGAGATCTCACTTTGAACTAATGAACATCTCAAACACATTTATCTCCAAAACATGGAGGATCTCAGCTTTGTCTTTAAAAATAAGTTATTCATCTATACTACTGGTCAAAAGTTTTAGAACACCACAATTTTTCCAGTTTTGTATTGAAATTCAAGCAGTTGAAGTCCAATGAACAGCTTGAAATGGTACAAAGGTAAGCGGTGAACTGCCAGAGGCCAAAAAAAAAAAAAATTGGTAAGGTTAAATAAAACTGAAAAATAATGTACATTTCAGAATTATACAAAAAGGCGAACAAGAAATGGGTGAACAACTGAAAGCAGTTCTGCAGCAATGGAGGTTGATCAAGCCTGGAAAGTTGGTGGTTCAATTCCTCCAGGTGTCCCAACGTTTGTGAATTCCTTCAACCCCTTATGTCTGCAGAAAAGTAGTGTTGAACACACTTTGGTAGCATACCGTTGGAGCATTATTGGAACAGTATTGGACTGCAGAAAGTAGTGTGTTACTATAAAATGGAAAAGAAAAGGTAATGAACCACAGAAGAGAAACAGAGCATCAGAAGAGTGAAAAATGTAAGTGTGTCCTCCAGAGAAATGTCCAAGAAAGTCCAGGTGTCAGTCAGTCCAGTTTCCTTCACCATCCAAAGGCACTGAAACTGGACTGGGAAATGCAGACAGGAAGAGGTCTGGAAGAACCAAAGACACAACAGAATCAGAAGACAAGTCTATGACAGTCAACAGCTGGAGTGAGAGGAGACTGACAGGACAACAGCTGAAAGCACAGTGAAGATAGAGGAGGAGTAAGCAAGTCTGAGTTTACACTGGGAACACAAGACTTCCAGTTGCAGGTTTGATCAGTACATAACACTTTCTTCCAGTCTTCAGTACTCCACTGGCGGTGTTTCATGGTCCAGGCAAGCCTCTTTTTCTTATTCTGAAGTATCAGCAATGGCTTTGGCTGCAACTGGACCCATTAAACCTGCAACTGGAAGTCTTGTGTTCCCAGTGTAAACTCAGACTTGCTTACTCCTCTTCTATCTTCACTGTGCTTTCAGCTGTTGTCCTGTCAGTCTCCTATCACTCTAACTGTTGAATCTCATAAACTTGTCTTCTGATTCTGTTGTCTTTGCTTCTTCCAGACCTCTTCCTGTCTGCATTTCCCAGTCCAGTTTCTGAGTGCCTTTGGATGGTAAAGGAAACTGGACTGAGTGACACCTGGACTTTCTTGGACATTTCTCTGGAGACCTCCATTTTTCACTCTTCTGATGCTCTGTCTCTCTTCTATGGTTCATTGCCTTTTCCTCTTTTCCATTTTTATAGTAACACACTACTTTCTGCAGTCCAATACTGTTCAAATAATGCTCCAACGGTATGGTACCAAAGTTCTACTGACACAGGGGGTTGAAGGAATTCACAAACGTTGGGACACCTGGAGGAATTGGTAGCACCAACTTTCCAGGCTTGATCAACCTCCATTGCTGCAGAACTGCTTTCAGTTGTTCACCCATTTCTTGATCTCCTTTTTGTATAATTCTGAAATGTACATTATTTTTAGTTTATTTTAACCTTACCTTTTTTTTTTTTTTTTAACCTCTGGTAGTTCACTGCTTACCTTTGTACCATTTCAAGCTGTTCATTGGACTTGAACTGCTTGAATTTCAATACAACTGGAAAAATTGGGGTGTTCTAAAACTTTTGACTGGTAGTGTATCCATTTCTATAGTGTGAATGTGAGAGTAAAAAATAATGGATCCATAATGTAAAGCACTTTGGGTGCCTTGAAAAGACTAAAGAAATCTAATCCATTATTATTATTATTATTATTATTATTATTATAATAACAGGTAAATTACAGTGCTTGTCTTGTCCTGTCTCCTAGTTGTCCCTGAGAAATCAATCAGGATCCTCCACGCTCCTACTACTACATAGTTCTCAGAAGAACTGAGGAAAGTCAGTTCTTCTGAGAACTCCCACTGTTCCTGTGTGTATCATACACAGAGTCACTCATTGTTTGTCAGGACGGGAGGTTTATCAGGACAGGTGGGGGATGGGAGGGATTTGCCATTTACTCTGTACTGAAGATGAGTCTGGTGTGTGTACGCAGTGATAAAACCATGGTTTAGAAAGACAGCACGTTTTAGTTAAGAGCATAACATTACTCTAAGACAGATGACAACAAGAGCAGCATTTTGAGCAATAATACTTTCATTAGTGAAACCAAAACCAACCTGTATGGACGGATCAGATCTCACTGACTCCACTACTGGAACAGTCTGATATTTACTCGATGATGTCCTGTTAAGGCTGTCATGTACTGCACCTGTGGAAGAAACAAAAGATAACATGTTTAAGCTCACCATCACTGACCACTGTTTGTACAATAAGCAAATAATTCAGACTGATAATGCTGATTAGTAAATGTTGGTATGGACACATCACTAGTGTTTATATAGAAGTAACCTCCATGTTGATTAGTAAATGTTGGTATGGACACATCACTAGTATTTATATAGAAGTAACCTCCATGTTGATTAGTAAATGTTGGTACGGACACATCACTAGTGTTTATATAGAAGTAACCTCCATGTTGATTAGTAAATGTTGGTACGGACACATCACTAGTGTTTATATAGAAGTAACCTCCATGTTGATTAGTAAATGTTGGTACGGACACATCACTAGTGTTTATATAGAAGTAACCTCCATGTTGATTAGTAAATGTTGGTATGGACACATCACTAGTGTTTATATAGAAGTAACCTCCATGTCAATTAGTAAATGTTGGTAAATGTTATTAGTGGTTCTAGGTAGAACTACCTGAGAACTCCCACTGTTCCTGTGTGTATCATACACAGAGTCACTCATTGTTTGTCAGGACTGGGAGGTTTATCAGGACAGGTGGGGGATGGGAGGGATTTGCCATTTACTCTGTACTGAAGAATGAGTCTGTGTGTGTGTACGCAGTGATAAAACCATGGTTTAGAAAGACAGCACGTTTTAGTTAAGAGCATAACATTACTCTAAGACAGATGACAACAAGAGCAGCATTTTGAGCAATAATATTTTCATTAGTGAAACCAAAACCAACCTGTATGGACGGATCAGCATCCTCACTGAACTCCACTACTGGAACAGTCTGATATTTACTCGATGATGTCCTGTTAAGGCTGTCATGTACTGCACCTGTGGAAGAAACAAAAGATAACATGTTTAAGCTCACCATCACTGACCACTGTTTGTACAATAAGCAAATAATTCAGACTGATAATGCTGATTAGTAAATGTTGGTATGGACACATCACTAGTGTTTATATAGAAGTAACCTCCATGTTGATTAGTAAACGTTGGTATGGACACATCACTAGTGTTTAGACAGAAGTAACCTCCATGTTGATTAGTAAATGTTGGTATGGACACATCACTAGTGTTTATATAGAAGTAACCTCCATGTTGATTAGTAAATGTTGGTACGGACACATCACTAGTGTTTATATAGAAGTAACCTCCATGTTGATTAGTAAATGTTGGTATGGACACATCACTAGTGTTTATATAGAAGTAACCTCTATGTGATTAGTAAACGTTGGTATGGACCACATCACTAGTGTTTTATTAGAAAGTAACCTCCATGTGATTAGTAAATGTTGGTACGGACACATCACTAGTGTTTATATAGAAGTAACCTCCATGTTGATTAGTAAATGTGGTATGGACACATCACTAGTATTATATAGAAGTAACCTCCATGTTGATTAGTAAATGTGGTACGGCACATCATAGTGTTTAGACAGAAGTAACCTCCATGTGATAGTAATGTTGGTATGGACACATCACTAGTGTTTATATAGAAGTAACCTCCATGTTGATTAGTAAACGTTGGTATGGAAACATCACTAGTGTTTAGACAGAAGTAACCTCCATGTGATTAGTAAATGTTGGTATGGACACACACTAGTGTTATATAGACAGTAACCTCCATGTTGATTAGTAAATGTTGGTGACGGACACATCACTAGTGTTTATATAGAAGTAACCTCCATGTTGATTAGTAAACGTTGGTATGGGCACATCACTAGTGTTTATATAGAAGTAACCTCCATGTCAATTAGTAAATGTTGGTAAATGTTATTAGTGGTTCTAGGTAGAACTACCTGAGAACTCCCACTGTTCCTGTGTGTATCATACACAGAGTCACTCATTGTTTGTCAGGACTGGGAGGTTTATCAGGACAGGTGGGGGATGGGAGGGATTTGCCATTTACTCTGTACTGAAGAATGAGTCTGTGTGTGTGTACGCAGTGATAAAACCATGGTTTAGAAAGACAGCACGTTTTAGTTAAGAGCATAACATTACTCTAAGACAGATGACAACAAGAGCAGCATTTTGAGCAATAATATTTTCATTAGTGAAACCAAAACCAACCTGTATGGACGGATCAGCATCCTCACTGAACTCCACTACTGGAACAGTCTGATATTTACTCTATGATGTCCTGTTAAGGCTGTCATGTACTGCACCAGTGGAAGAAACAAAAGATAACATGTTTAAGCTCACCATCACTGACCACTGTTTGTACAATGAGCAAATAATTCAGACTGATAATGCTGATTAGTAAATGTTGGTATGGACACACACTAGTGTTTTATATAGAAGTAACCTCCATGTTGATTAGTAAATGTTGGTACGGACACATCACTAGTGTTTATATAGAAGTAACCTCCATGTGATTAGTAAATGTTGGTACGGACACATCACTAGTGTTATATAGAAGTACCCTCCCATGTTGATTAGTAAATGTTGGTATGGAACATCACTAGTGTTTATATAGAAGTAACCTCCATGTTGATTAGTAAACGTGGTATGGACACATTCACTAGTGTTAGACAGAAGTAACCTCCATGTGATTAGTAAATGTTGGTATGGACACATCCCTAGTGTTTATATAGAAGTAACCTCCATGTGATTAGTAAATGTTGGTACGGAACATCACTAGTGTTTATATAGAAGTAACCTCCATGTCAATTAGTAAATGTTTGTAAATGTTATTAGTGGTTCTAGGTAGAACTACCTGAGAACTCCCACTGTTCCTGTGTGTATCATACACAGAGTCACTCATTGTTTGTCAGGACGGGGAGGTTTATCAGGACAGGTGGGGGATGGGAGGGATTTGCCATTTACTCTGTACTGAAGAATGAGTCTGTGTGTGTGTACGCAGTGATAAAACCATGGTTTAGAAAGACAGCACGTTTTAGTTAAGAGCATAACAGTACTCTAAGACAGATGACAACAAGAGCAGCATTTCAAGCAATAATATTTTCATTAGTGAAACCAAAACCAACCTGTATGGACGGATCAGGATCCTCACTGAACTCCACTACTGGAACAGTCTGATATTTACTCGATGATGTCCTGTTAAGGCTGTCATGTACTGCACCTGTGGAAGAAACAAAAGATAACATGTTTAAGCTCACCATCACTGACCACTGTTGTACAATAAGCAAATAATTCAGACTGATAATGCTGATTAGTAAATGTTGGTATGGACACATCACTAGTGTTTATATAGAAGTAACCTCCATGTTGATTAGTAAATGTTGGTATGGACACATCACTAGTATTTATATAGAAGTAACCTCCATGTTGATTAGTAAATGTTGGTATGGACACATCACTAGTGTTTATATAGAAGTAACCTCCATGTTGATTAGTAAATGTTGGTATGGACACATCACTAGTGTTTATATAGAAGTAACCTCCATGTTGATTAGTATTCTTCCACAGAAAATCATTTACCTGAATTGAAGACAGGTGGACTTGGTCCTTTGCCTCCAAGCTGTGGAAGAAGACTGGGAGCTGTTGTAGAGGTGGCCTGTGAACAGAGGGAGAGGAAGAGTAAATGCACCGAACAGGAGATCAAATCAAATCTTATAAGGGGAAGTCTCGATGAGTTGACAGGGAACAACAAGTACTAAATCAAAAAAATTCTGAGCTTTTTTTGAACACATGAAAGTGTTGCTGAAGACTACTGTCCTTTTTTTTTTTTTAATTTTT
>NC_043963.1:54703880-54756380 GCF_902148855.1 Sphaeramia orbicularis
TTCAGATTGAACAGCTGGCAGATCCCTGCACTAGAGCTTTACTGAGTCTGTTTATATGACCATATAAATCTGATAACTGGGAGAAATCAGATAATAATCAAATAATAATCAGATCTGACGTGTTTATGTGCACTTCAGAAATGCGATAATCGTAAACCCTGGTTTAGGCGCTCCAGGCCATTATCGGATTTCTTTCGGAGTATGTACATAGTGACGGTAGAATCAAACTTCCTGTTATTGTCTTCAGCTCACGTTAGACTACATAACTTCAGTTTTCCACGATTTTAATTGGTTTTACGCATGCACAGACATAAAAAAATAGCAGCATTTTACAAACCAATGGGTAACGTCATGCCATGTTTATTTTTATACACTCTGCGGTTGTCTTCATTTCTTCATTGACTTCGTTGCTGATACTCTACTGTTCATCCAATATCAAAGAAAGTGACTTTGAAACCTCAGAAACTGATTTATCAAATTTTACATTTTAAAACTGAAACATGCATTAAAGTGGATTCATTATTATATTACTCATAAAGCTTAGTGTAATATTTAGAGCAGCAGAAATACTTACATTTCCTAACCGTATTTCGGATGTGGAGTCTAAAGCGTTCTCATCTATATGCGAGTCCACGTCAGGGGTCAGGAGAACCTCAGGAACAGCTTCAGCCCCTGCAGCTGAAACAGTGGACATGACCACACACATTCAGAAAACACAGAAAAAAAAATATATTTAAATGAAGTGTTTCTGAGCAGGATAACAGTAAATGTCTTTCACTGCCATCACAAACCACAGACACATTATACAGAAGTTCATTTAGCTTTTTTATGTTTCTTCTTATTTATGAGAACAAAGAATAATTTTATGTAGAACCCATGATGCTGAAGATACTGAAACATATAAAGTCACAACTAAAATAGCAGAACCAAAATTTGACAGCTAGTGTTTTCTTGGATCTCATGTAATTATTAAAGGTGCGGGAGACTTTCATGACCAGTTTGTCATCAGATCTGTCAAACCTCAGTCATATCCTCAGTATCATGAATGTGTAAGTCAGTGGTTTCCAACCTTTTTGTCTCCTGACCCCATTTTAACATCACACATTTCTGGCAACCCCAGACATTCAAAACAGAGACTTTTTTTTGCTAAAATGTATTTGTTTTTGATCCTGTAATTGTTTTCTATGTTTCAAATACAGGTTAATTTCAGAGGACATTCAGTCTATATAATGTCTATTATTGTGGACAGAGGCAGTAAATCCAGGTGTAGATTACTGCACAAAGGGAGAATGTGATTTTCCTCGGTCAGGATCTGTCCAGTCAGTCCAGCTGTGATTTACAAGGAGGACAATTAATACTGAACAAACAAGAACTGAAACTATGAATTATGAAAGAGCTGCAGCATCTGAAACTGACCACAATGAACATTTGACAGATAAACAGAACCACAGTGCTGCAGTTTCACAACCACAGTTTGTCATGTATGTTATGGATTGGGATTGTCTCTCTCAACTCACCATATAGTTTTATTAGTAATTAGACACAAAAAACAAGCTTAGTTTGAGTATTTATTAACTCAAAAATATAAAAGTAACAAAAATATCTTCACAATCATGTAATCAAAAAATTAACACAAAAATCTTCTCAATCGAGGCATCAAAAGTCTAACAAAAAGACCTTCACTTACATGGTATCAAAAAATTAACAAAAAGATATTTTCAAATGAGGTATCAAAAAAATCTAACTAAAAGGTCTTCACAAAATGTGGCATCAAAAATTAACACAAAAATCTTCTCAGTTGAGGAATCAAAAAATATAACAAAAAGATCTTCACAAACGTGGATTCAATAAACTTACACAGCGTAGATAAGCAGCACAGGAGAAGGCCGAAGGAGATCTTGACTTTGCAAAGCATGGAAGACGCACTGACAACAGACACGAGGAGAGGAGGGAATATTCAGGACTTGCAGCTGACGTCACTGGTCATGTGATTGTTGTTTACACCGCCATATTGGTCGGCACGCTATCTGGATCCAGAAAATCACAACTGTTGCTTTATCTGGTGTTTTTCTGTGGACTGGTGTTTGTTCTTTGTGAGTCTGTCTGCTGTGATAAAGGCACCACAGATGAGTTTACATGTTCACGAACAACAGTGATGTGCGCACGACTCGGAGGCAAAAACACCAGTACCAGCTCCAGCCGGCTCCCATCAGCCGTACACCTGCAGGCTCTGAACTGGTGAACCAGCCCAGATGTTCACTGGAAACGCTCCATCAACTGTCTGTGTCCTAAAGCCCCGCCCATCTTCATCATGAGACTGGACCTCATGTGGAAGGCTGTCCCATAGTTACAGCAGACCGGCACAGACGGGGGGGCAGTATTGTCACCAGCTCCAGCTGAACTCAGCGGTGTCGCCCGCCGTAGCTCCGCCCACTTCCATCTGCCTCACCCAGCTGAGGAAACTCAAAGGGAGCAGGTAGATCCACACCCACTGTCTGTAGGTGATGGTCCAGGGGAAGTCCTCCTGGAGGTTTAAAGGGTCTGTAGCACCGGACCACATGATAATTGTTCTGTTTTTCCACGCCGCTAAGCGCGACAGGCACGCAGGCTAACTATACTGAGAGGCTACGCTAACTAACTGTAAACAGCGGTGGGCAGAACAGAAGCAGCGCTGCCACCAGTGGAACCCAGCGGTCTGTATGCAGAACTGATACTGGTGAAAGAGAAGGAATAAACGGCACACAGGAGTTTAGCAGGTCCATCCTTTAACACGCTACGAACTTGGCGTGACTTCCTCTTCCAAGACTTAATGTATGCATACGTCACATGAAACTCATCTATTGCAACCAACCACAACACATGTGGTTACCATGGTAACACTGCTTAAAGCTTTGTGTTATTGTGGATCTGCACAGGAGAAAGAGAAATATCACCAACAATGAGCAATTGTACGATCCAAGGAAAGCTAGCCTACCAATATGGCGCCGTAAACAGAAAAACACGTGATCATGTGACGTGTGTGCAAAACCTGAACAGAGGGCAGTGCGCTGAAGAGCCCCAGGTGAAGACAAACAAGGGAATCAGGGAGGACGCAGACAAGACAGACACAGTGCACACAAACAAACACAACCCCTCACCAAAATAAAACAGGAAATGAATGAAACCAACTGACATAAAATACTAGAACTGCTGAGGGCGGTGCGTCACACCTCACATGCCCCAGTTCCTCCTGGCTCTGTTTGTAAACACATGGTTTGTTTCTGGTGGATGGAACTAAGAAACTGTTCACTGTGATGCAAGAGATTCAGCTGAGTAATGACAGACAGACGAACAGATTCATGATACTGAGGATAGGACTGAGGTTTGACAGATCTGATGAAAAACTGGTCACGAAAGTCTCCTGCACCTTTAAGATGAGGCGTCTTCCACCTGCATGTCAGTCATTTAATTAGCACGATCAGATAGTCTTTCATAACAATGGCAAAAGAAAAGGAAAAACAAATTGCACAGGCCATAAAAAATAGAGAGCCCATATTTTTCAAAGGCAGCAGAGACAGACTGAACGGCTTATCCAAGCATCAGTGGAGGGAAGTGCTGAGAGCAGCGATGGAAACGTCCGATATGACACAGCAGGAGGCAGAGGCTGCGTCTGCGTCACCAGCTGTGGATCAAGGTGAACCCTGAGCTTCTGCCTTTGTGTTCCTGAGAACACCAGGTCTGAGATCAGCTGTGTCCACGTTCACCACCAGAGGAGCAGTGGGGACACCAGGGGACCACTTACAAACACAGGAACATATCGGCTAAAATTTCCTTAGGGGGTCAAATGAGTGTCCATTTGTGTCCAAAACAGTTGTCCTAAAGTCATAGAAGTGTGTGTAAATAATGCTAATCCATTAGTGCACAGACTACTGATATTCTTTGACAGTGGAAGCTCTATTTTCATAAATATTGGATTTGGAATAGCACGTGGATGTGAAAACTTTTGCTGGTGGACGGACGTGACATTACCCATGATGCTCTGGTCAGTCCCAGTACTTTATTAGGAATCAACTTATAGACTTCCTATTGCTAATTGTGCTCTTCTTCATAAATGTTGGTATTGTGGATCTAAAACAATCCCAGCTGACACAAAAACACTAAATGTGTCAGTGGACGGATGTGACATGGTTGTTGTGGATCCCATCATACTGATGCTCTGCAGCCATGTCAGCGTTTACACTAATGATCCCTGTGCAAAAACTAGGAGCACTATTATTTATTGGATAGTTTAGCATCAGACTAAAGAGGAAAGAACAATATAGAATTGTTCTTTCTGTATAAAAATGCTTCTTATTGTAAAAGTGTTGATGTAAACAGTGCTGTGTGCCATTCTTCATGTATGTATTGGTGGAACAGAAGCAGGATGGATCAGCACCATACTCCAGATTGAACCTGTACAAATAAAACATGTGATATGGAGGAGAGAATCTGGGAAGAAAAACTGGGGAATCTAAAAGAAGAGAAGATTTGTTTTTCAGCTCAGTTCAGTTCAAATAGAACTTGTCCATTTGTGACATGAAAATATAGCATTAATTGTGCTGAAATGGTTCATTTTTGAGCTGAAAACATAGTTCATATGAGCATCAACATGTTGAACAGAACTGAAATCCTGTCCATTTGAACAACTGTCATTTACCAACACAAAGTTCCTTTGGATTCACTGAGACTGATTTAATATGAACAAAGACAGAAATAACATCTCTAGGCAAATTTTAGCCGATATACGTTGTTACTGTACTTTAGTGGCATATTCAGGTATCTGTGATTGGATTATTTTCTGACTTTTTCCTTCTGCTCTCTACATATTAACACTTCACTGTATTTTCTACACTTTCAAAACAGGCCCATTACTTAAGTTTTACAGTGTTGTCACACCACTATTACAAACCCATATCCATGTTCAACAGTGGTCCAGTTGACAGTAGAACACCTCTAGAGAAGGCAGTAGTTTATTACTGTGAGGAGGTTTCAGTCTTTTTTTTTTCAACCTTTGTTTATTTGGAGTTTTATAGAAATTGGGCAACACAAACACTGTATCATATGTGACATCAATTGAAAATAAATTGTTGCACAATTTCCATTTTTTTACATGCAAAAAAACACAAGAACAAGAACAAGTACACCAACCTTCTCCTTCACTGAGACTGATTTAATATGAACAAAGACACAAATAAGACCTCTAAACACATTTTAGCCGATATATATTATTAAAAAAGCCCAGATTGCCTTGTGCTGGTGAAGTGTTTATGTCTAATCATGTAAATTCATTGTGTGCTGTGTCGAGAAATCTGATGTTTAAATTCATGTGTCGCCTGAATCATTCAGAAAATACTGTAATTTTATTGCTGACTAATCTTACATATAGTGCTGAACGTTACACATGTCTGTTCTGGAAACACTGGTATGACTGGCATGAGGTTTTTTTTTTTTTTTAATAGCATTTTTCTGTTTACTTTTTAATGTGGACCATGAGTCTGAAATAAAGCTTATCTATCTATCTATCTATCTATCTATCTATCTATCTATCTATCTATCTATCTATCTATCTATCTATCTATCTATCTATCTATCTATCTATCTATCTATCTATCTATCTATCTATCTATCTATCTATCTATCTATCTATCTATCAAACCTCTTTCTTCAGGCTTCAGTAACTGTCAGAATGTTCTTCCACTTGGGAGCATTATCAAATTATATCTCAGGATAAACACTATTATCGATCAATATGGGGAAAAAAATTAGAAATCATATTCTCTAGCCGTATCACCGGTCATCTGTAGCGCTCAAGTCCTGCTTCGAAGCACCGGCTAGAGGAGTTTAAATACAAGAGAAGTCCAGCACAATGAGGAGATTTGACGGAGCCCCTTTGGTCACATGTGAGGTAAATAAAATGCATGGCCACAAATGACTTATCTTACATTAATATTTTTTCAATTCAAACAACTTTTTTCATCCCCTAGGACACAGGTGTCAAACATGCGTCCTGGGGGCCACATCTGGCCCGCCAAAGGTTCCACTCCGGCCCTGCAGGATGAAAGTGCAAAAATGAACCTGAACAGTCCAGGTTGAACAAATCCTTTTGGTTCAGGTTCCACATACAGACCAATGGGATCTACAGTCAAAAGAACAACACAATAACCCAGAAATAATGACAACCACAAACTGTCTTTGTGAAAAATTATGTGGGGAAAAAAAAAATTGAAAAAAATAACATTACACTGTGAAAATATGTAAATTTACAAAACTATTCTTTCACAATAAAATGCAAATAAATACATAAATAAAAACACAGATGAACAACCTGAAGTGTGCAACTTGAACAATATTCTGCCTGTTCCTAAATGTTTGGTGCATTTATGGATCCACTGGGATCTGGAGTTGTGTTCATATTAACAGATGGAATATTGGAGAAACTGTTCAAATTTTAGTTTCAAACTCCAAAATTTGAACAATATTCTGCCTGTTACCAAATGTTTATGGAACACTGTGTGTAAATGCGCATGTAGAAATAATAAGTCAAGGCATAATATTGTTAAAATTGCACTAATTTTTCAAATGAAATTTCTGTTTTTTCAGGTTATTCACATCTTTTTTGTAAAATGTAAATATTTTCATAATTTAATTGGGGTTTTTTGTACTAAAACAAAAAGAAAAACTTGGATTTGTCATTTATAGGTTATTAAGTCATTATTTTACTGGTCTGGTCCGCTTGAGATCAAATTGGGCTGAATATGGAACTGAACCAGAATGAGTTTGACAGGCCTGTCCTAGGAGCGATTCAAAAGCAGACTGAGTAGTTCAAGACATTGTATAAAATGCAATACATGTACAGTGCATTTGGGGGGGGGGGGGGGTCTTTTTCCTCCCATGTCACTAAAGGGTCTCATTCTGAAAATGTTCTTAAAGTTCTCCTGTTTTGCACACGCTCAGAGGTCTGAAAACAGTCTCTCCTTGTCGTCCTTTGTGTTCAGTGAATGTGTGGTACCTGCTTCCTCCTGCTGCTCCACTGGCTGAACACCCTCCTCATCCTCCTGCTGTGGTTGGACTTCTGCACTTTCCAGAGAACTCGCAGAGCTCCTCTGAGTATCACATGGTTTGTTCTGACCGTTTTCCTCCTATTTGCCAACGAGAGACACACATTTAATTTGGATTTGAGTCTAACCTGTTCACTTCTGCCTGTAGTTCTGCTACTTGTGCTTCAGTCCGCTGTACCCAGTCTGTGGCTGGGCTCAAACCCACTGCCCCGGCCCTTTGTAGACATATTTTGGACGGTCTGACCTGGCATTTGGCGGCGTCCTGGGGTGACATTTGGACATGGTGAGGTTCTGGAGGGAGACTTTCAGAGGTATCCAGGCTGAAGACAGTTGCCAGTGCACCCTTGTTGGTCAAGGTGATCGTCCGTGAAATAGTCTGGCCCACCACGTGTGAACCGAAGTCAACAAACGGACTGTCAACCTGCAGCTACAGTAAGAAAAGCATACGTTTACATGCAGTAATTAACAAGAGCAATGAAAACAACGGCGATACAACCAATGTAAAGGTGCTGTGACTAGTTATTCCTTGTTCTCTAATTTAACCCTTTCATGCACAGTGGTCACTCCAGTGGTCACTCCAGTGGACAGTTCTTCTCCAGCTCTCTCTTGTATATTCATGGGTTTTGTTTTAGTTCCATACCAGCCAACACAGTGGATGTTTATGCACCATCCATACACTACAATTCATATCATTACTGCAACTTTGCTGTTCTTGATAAACCCAATCTGCGGTAATATGTTTTAGTGTAAATCAATTGCTAATTGTTATTAAACTGTAATTAACAGGTTTCTTAACCCTGTAAAGCCTGAACCATTAAATCACTGACAGAAAATTCCAGTTCTTTCAAACTGGAGCCTTTATTGGTCCATCTGAACAACCAAAAAACAATTTTTTTCAAATATCAATTTCCATGTATGAGTTTCAATTTTTTAAATCATATTTGATCCATCAGGTCTAAATTCTCAAATATTATTATTTTTGAACAAACAAAACATAATATAACACAAATATGTCTAATAAATTGGTAATTCCCTTTCAAAATTGGCAAAGTTCTTCCTCCTTCCTCATTAATGTCACTGGAAAGGCCTCTGGTGAATGGACTCCTCCCGCTGGTGGATTCAGTTCTGTGCATTTATGACAACTTTTTTTTTTTTTTTTTTGACAAAAATGGCCACTTATTTGACCCCTAAGGAAATTTTAGCCGTTTTATATATTTGATTTTATATTTGATTTTTTTGTTATGCTAGAAAACCAAGCCCTGGGTAACTATATTTCATTCTATCACCTACCATTGGTCGAATGAAAATAAAGCTGAGTCTGAAATGTAGATTACAAGTGTTCCTGTTCTCTGGGGACATCTGCTTACTTACATATACATGCATCAGCGTGACTGCATAATCCTACTGTGCTTCCGTTTATTGCATTTGCACTTTAGTGTCTGAACTATTGTCATGGTTGAAACACACGTGTCTAGTCTACTGTAATAGGATACTCACATCACATTTCTTTATGCTGCATTTAACTGGCACACAGAAGGGACCTGTTGTAGATGAGAACTCCAGCTCTCCCTCCAGGTCCTCATTAATCTGCAAGGATCAGAGAAAAGGATCAGAAGCACCAGGAAACATGTGGAATTCACCCATATTTAGTGTTTCAGTTACAGTTACTTTAGCCATGGCGGCTATCATTAACCCTTTAACCCCTGACATGTTCTGAATATATGATTTATTTTAGATATTCATAAAAATCCAACCGTTTGCTCAATAGTTAAAATTTCAAACATGCTGACAGAATCTAGACCTTGTTCTTTGCATAGACATCTGAGCATGCTCAGTTCACCCGCCACCACCTGTGGAATGGGGGGTAAAACACAGAGCAGTGGTTTGGGCTTTTTGTTTTTTTTAAACACATTTTCCTTTTGGTTTATTGATTTTACTGTTGTTTCCAGTGCTGTGGTGATTTTCCTTCATTTTTTTTTTATTGTGTTTTTACTGAGTTTTCACCGTGGAACTGCTTCATGGAGTTGAACAGATGTCAAAAAGAAGCTGGACTGATTTATTTAAAAAAAACAAAGAGCCCAAAACAAAAACTACTGGGACCAAATTTATATACTTGTTGCGTATTTAATTTTATTTTTTTTAAAAACTTAATTCTACTTTTTTTCATGTTTTTTAATGGTATTTATTGTTTAGTAAATGTTTTATTCATTTTTGTTGATTTAAATGCTTATTTTGTTTATGTTCCTACATTTTTTTTTTTTTTATTCAAATGTTTATTGCGAACAGTCTTATAAGACATTATACAAGACATCAACGATACAAAATACACTGTTCTCTTTTTTTTTTTAAAGAAGAAAAAAAAGGGTATCCATGATGATCATTAAAAGGAGGAGAGAGAGAAAAAAGAGAAAAAAAAGAAAAGAAAAAAGGGGGTAATTTTGACTGGTACCAACATGCATTTTTCTGTATTTTAAACTCCAGTGGAAGTCCAGTGTGTGCAGTTTAACATAATAATGTAAAAGTTTCTCAAAATAATAACTATCCTGAAATAATAACACATACTCTCAAAATAATGAGAATTTTTGACTTAACATTTTAAAAATAATTAAGGTAATGCCACTATTTTGAAAAAGAATCTCACTGTTTTTGAAGATACTATATCCTTTCATATTTTACAGACTCTTATTATACATGCGTGCATCTGAAATGGGCGGTGCCAAGACTAACCATGGGTTGGAAAACAGCCTGCAGGTCACATGACATTCCAGGTGACAAACAACCAGGAGGCTCAAAGCTGAAACGATAACGACACAGACATTTGACAATTAGTTCTTAATATTGTAATTCACAATACAAATGACCTGAGCCCACGTAAAGAAAGGAAAACCTCTGTGGAGGATTTACATGTTCCACTTTTCCTCAGGTCTGATAGGAAGATGGAGCTGCTTATTCACAGTAACAGCGACATTATCGGCCTGATCCCAGTCCAGGTACCAGAAAGGGTGCACGTATAGATAAAAAATAATACTGCTCTATCAAAAAATCAGACAGGCCATTTGATTTGTCTGATATTTCTCTTTTAAAGTCCAAAATCTGTGTGTATTCTGGTGTCTCCTATAACTGTGTCAGGCTTGTACCCCTGTCAGATCACACATTCTTGGCTGTACGGACACTCCAGCCTAATAGCCTCCATATTTAATGCCTACACACATATACAAATGTTTCAGACCTCAGCAGAATCATGCATTGTTTCTTGCATAGATGTGGTGTCCAAAGCATGCCTGCTGAAAAATTCCATATATTGACAGAAACAGTCAAATCAGAGCCACATATTTAGAATGTGGTGTACGGACACTACTGGTGTACGGACTCTAGCAGATGTGAATGGAAATGTGTCTGAGCACATGGTGGCATCTGTGTTCCATCTGGAACTAAGTCTTCTGGTACAGGAGGACACAAACATGTGGAACCAGTGAGAACAGTAGATCTGTAAGGCATAGAGTCCAGATTAGTGATGGAAGTATATTGGTGTACGGACACTCCAGGAATGTGGGTGAACAACGCACCATTGAAAACATGCGCTTCCACGTAAACATCCGTTTGACACATTGTTCCAAATGTTGTGCAGCATACCAGGGAGCAGAGCCACATCTGTCTAGTTGTGCAGATTTAGTCCTAATAATACTGAAAGAACAGGTTCCCATTCTATTATTCCAATTAAAGGGCTGGAAAAGAAGGGGTTAACAACAAAATGGTGGATTGTCTTAATACTGAAAAGAAGAATTGATAATCAAACAGCTGTTCAACAAAAAGGATCAATAAATGAAAAGCAATGGGATGTGTGTATTTGGAATAAAAAAGACACAGGAGTTGAGTAGGAATTATTTATTGTGTTACAAAACATTTTGGACAATAATTTTGCTCTTATAACAGTTAAATTGTGCACATGTTTTCACGCTCATTGGGTCGCCATTTGATCAGTTTTTATCTGATTTTCTTCAAATTTGGAGGATTGACAGATCGAGTAATAAGATGGACAAAGAAACATTTTGGGAATGGTTTTGGGGGGATCTGTTTGAAATACTGATGAATAACTGATGCAAACATACTGGTACACCTGGACTGGGATCAGGCTGTGTATCTGTGGACGATGACAATGACAGGATCATGTATATGTGAAACACAACAGGAGCCAGGACTGAACTATGATGGATGCCATAGTTTAGGTTTGGAGGTGATGGAACTGTACAAGTGCTCAGTCCATCTCAGTTCACCCAATGACTAAAACCCCACCTCCATTAATTTTGATGAAATTTAGTGTATGGGTAATTCATACCCAGAAAAGCCAAAATTTCCAATTTTAACTTTATCGGACCAACGGTTTTCGAGATACCACAATTGAATTTTTTCACTTTTTCCCAAAAAAGGCCTTGTCAGCCAAATTTCAAATTGCTGTAACTCAGCAACCACTGGTCCAATTTTAAAGTGCAAGATATTTCTGTAAAGGGGAAACCATAAGCAATCTAAATGTAGCATGTAGCATTTTGTGCATTTGGGTACGTTTGAGTTGGATGACCTTTTGGTATATATTTTGACCTTGAAATTGACACTGTGGGACACAGCCGACCTCTTCAACACCACTATGAAAAATGTAACCCTATGTGTCAACTACAACATAAAGAAATTTGGAGGGGTTTTCTTTTTTTTGCTTGAGCAAATTGGGATATTAAAATTTAATACTGAATATTAACATTATAATTACCTCCGCCAAGGAACGGCAGAGGTTATGTTTTCATCTGGGTTTGTCTGTTTGTTTTTCTGTTAGAAAGATAACTCAAAAAGTTATGGAAGAATTTTGATGAATTTTTCAGGAAATGTTGATACTAGCGCAAGGAAGAAATGATAAAATTTTGGTGGTGATTGGGGGGGGCTGATCTGCCTTGGTGAAGGTCTGCGCTCTCTGAGTGCTTTTTTAGTTGATACTAAAATGAGGATCTTAATAAACTGAATTTACTAAGAATCTTGAGGTAGGCCTATATTCTACCCCAGTTTGAAATTTCAGCTTTTCTGGATATGAATTACCTATATACCAAATGTAATCAAAATTGGATGAGGTGAGGTTTAAAAATGCCATTTTTTTGGGGTGATCCGAGATGGACTGACCCCAAGCTAAACTTAATAAAAAAAAAATAAAAAAAAAACTGTTCCTTCCAACCCTTTTCTCGCTGCCTGTCCATCATATAAGTACTGAGAATTCTTTTAGTTACTGGGTGGGGGTTTCTGATTCCAAGGTTTCAGTACAGGCTTATTCAAAAAGCATGAACAGATTTCATGACGCATTGCTTCAGTTCTCAAGCATCATCATGGAATGAGTCAGTGACCATTTGAAAGAGGAGTTTGATCAGTTTGAGCTTTTTTAAATGAAAAAGTGCCCCAGCCGTGGATTGGTCTGAAGGGGGCCCTAGACTCTGCTCTTTGTACTGCGAGATCCCCAGACCTCACTGTATGTGATTTTTTTCTTGTGGGGATACGGAAAAAAAAAGATCGCATTTATGTTCCACCGCTACCCATTAACCTCGATGACCTTAAACATCGAATAACAACAGCGATCGACTCGGTGGATGGTGATATGCTGATCATACCTGTCAAGTTTTGGATTTGAAAATAAGGGAAATTTTTCGATGCCCACCGCGAGCCGTCCCACCGCCCCAACCAAGGTTCAGTGTCCTTTACATTTTAACACAAATGTACAAGAAATCCAAAATACCACCTTGTCAACCAAATTTACAAATTACAATGAGGTGATCAGAATATGATCGGCTTTCCTTTGTTGACACTAAAATGCTCTGAACATTTCTATGTTGTGATACAGCCTACATGAAAACACACAGGGGCACTGAAGCATGTATATTTATTGACTTTACATATTCAATTACTTTACATATATTCATTTCGAATTGAAAGTTTTTAAGTTAGAAATTTTCATTTTATTTTCAGTACACATTTTCTTCTAATGTGCTCTGTTCACTCATGTGGCTCTCTGGCATGAACTAATGACATATTATACAGATTATTCATGTTGACTAATATCGTTTCTTCCCCCGTGTCATAGACTAAAATCGCAGAAAGCACACCTTACAGAACGCATGATTGTGCCCCATCGCACTCCTCTTTAGAAACGGAAACATGCTGTCCCATTTTTCCACATATTTACAAGATTTCTTATTTATTTATTTTTTTTTGCCAGAGTGCCTTCTCCATCACATCCATCCATCTTTCACCTCTGTTTTTGGTTTTCCCGCTGTTGGCACTACTAACCTGGCGACACCTCAGACGTAGGCGACTGCAGATGGCAGTTCTCGTGAGGCTAGTGACAGAGCTCAGCTCGGAGAGACCGAAGAATGTATTTCATCATTATTATTTTGTTATAATATGGGAGATTTACGGGATGATATTAATACGGGAGGACAGCGGGAAAGGGGGGTAAAATACGGTAGTTTCCCGGCCAAAACGGGAGACTTGACAGGTATGATGCTGATACGCGTCTGGGAGGAATTCTCTTATCGCATTGATGTTGTCCGTGCTGCAGGTGGTGGACACATTGAACACTTATAAGTAGAGGTGGGCTATACATACCACCTACAATAATATCGTAAATGTTGATCTGATGATGTGCAGTTTTACATTATCGAGTATACACACTGTCTGGAAATGAAAACAAACGGACGGTGCATAGATGGTAAAGGAGAGGTGCATGAAAGTCCTCGTTGGTTGAATGTGTGCCTCAGAAGCCAATCAGCGGACAGGATTCAGTCTGGTGATGACACAGCAGAACCAAAACACAACATGGTCTGACATGGAGGAAATCTGCAGGAGTGTCCGTCTCAGCCGAGGATTTCATAGCAGACGTGGGTCCACATCACCAGCCTGGAAATGGTTTAGTTTGGACCAGACTGATGTTGGTTAAAATAACGGTATATAAAAGCTGGGGCGCCGTAAAGGGGGGTTTGACGTGACAAATTCATGTGGAGGGGGTCCAGTGGATACAGGTTAGAAGTTGTGAAAATTTCATGTAAGGTTCGCTGTAAAACAGAGGAACAGAAGCTGGAAGTCAGACGTTGAAAGCATGATAGGTTTCACTTTCATTTCACCCCAGTGTTAGTTACATTAGTTATGGACCGCACCCCCACGTATATAACTACACCCCCCCCCCCGGCATGTTTTGTAGAAGATGTATGAAGCATTTTAAAAACAAGAGCTGTTGTTCTGAAACACTGTGTCTATCCATAGATGTCCAGGTAAGGAAGTAGAGTTTTACAGCATTTTTTGTAAAAAAAAAAAGAAAAAAAAAAAGAAAGAAACAAATTCACATTTTAAAGGATATCATCAGATTATCATTATTGAGAAATTTTTAAAAATTCTTGGGATATTTTTTTTGCCCATATTGCCCACCCCTACTTGTAAGACAGGAAATAAAAGTTGATTGTGAGTAGAACACTTGTGACTTGGCTGGAGTTTTCTATTGCTTTTCCTTATTAAAATACTGCGTAATGAAATCGGTTCATTCTTTTTGAATAACCCTGTATATTCAATGGTGTAACACGTATTGACATCTTGTGGTGAAGTTGAGTGATCCAACTCATCGCCCCTCCCACTCCCTCCCCTTCAGTGGCCACGAGAACACATGAAAGGCCCTGGTTAGAGCCAGTGTTTTACACGACTGTTAACTCTGATCCACATCCATCATAAGACAGAAAAAAGAAGTCTGTATGTGGAGGATTGATTTTTTGATGTTAGCTAAGTTCATGACTAAGCCACGGGCTATTTCTCCTGCCTACGTCCATGAATATAGCCACAATAAATCGATTTCTACATTGGACATGCAGTTGGATGTAGTCCAAAAGCTCCACAGCTGCCCCAGTGTGTAATATTAGCTACCATTTAGTTAGAAATGCAGCCAGATTATATTAAAAAACCACCAGCTCCACAGACTTCATAAACATGCACAAATCCTCCACATTCAACCATTAAATGAGACTCAAAGGATGAATTTGGTTTCACAGCAGGACATGTGCTGTATTCACTAAAAGACCTGGAGCTTCAGATGAAACGCTGAAATATGATAAAAGGAAACGATAAACAGAAGACAGAGCACAGGTGAGAAGTCAGCCTGATGAGAAAAAAACACAGAAGGAAACGCTATGTCATATGAAAGCACTGCAGTGAGGAGGAGAACGCCTAAGAAGGCCTTCAAAGCAAGGTTATTATCGTGAAGGAAAACTAACAAAATGACGGAAACTAAAATTGTAAAAACATTTTCATGAAGTGAAATAAATAAAAACTAAAAGAAAAAATCGGACCAATGGCCCTGTAGCTTAGCGGCCAAATTCAAAGCTTTGGGAAATGTATCCAGATCCATTTATTCTCACCCAGTTCTGTGTATTTATTCTATTACAGAAATAGTCCATGTTTTGCTCATATTTCAATCAGATCTGGAAAAAATTCAAATTCACACTTGATATCATTGATACTGATTTATTGGATCAATCCACTTCCTATCTGTTATAATGGGAAAATTTTTCAAAGTTTCACCAAATCCAGAATCAGATCCGGATCGAAATAGTTTCAATGCCTTGTGTTGACATCATCATACAGAAGCTGTATACCAAGTTTGAAGTCAATCAGAACTGGAGTTTGGGAGAAGGAGACGATTGAGAGTTTTGTGACGGACGACAACGACAACAATGATGACAATGACGACAGACGACGACAGACAACAACAACAACAGACGATGACAGACGACGATGACAGACAATGACAGATGACGATGACAGACGACGACAACAACAGACGACGACAGACGGTGACGACAGACAATGACAGATGACGACAACAGACAATGACAGATGACGACGACAGACGACGACAACAACAGACAACAACAGACAACGACAACAACAGACAACGACAGATGACGACAACAACAGACAACGACAGATGACGATGACAGACGATGACAACAGACGACAGACGACAACAACAGACGATGACAGATGACGACGACAGACGATGACAGACAACGACAACAACAGACGACAACAGATGACGATGACAGACGACGACAACAACAGATGACGACAGATGACGACAACGACAGACGACGACAGACGATGACAGACGACAACAGACGACTACGACGACAACGACAGACGATGACAACGACAGACAACGATGACAGACGACGACAGACGACAGTAGCTTACAGCCTACCAGCCGGTAAGCTAAAAAACGATAACTAACTGAAACTATATTGTGTGTTTATAAAACTAACTAAAATGTATTAAAATTATGGATAAAATTCCCTTTGTTTTTGTCCTTGTCAATGTTGGATTGATATGAGATCGATTTATTTCCCTCAAGCAATTTTCTGTGCTGTCACCATATGACACTTGTGTTCACTTGTGGTTTCCAGTCGTCTTCTGGTCCCCACTCTACCTGGAAACATGGAGACTAAAGTTGGGAGAAAGCAGCAGAGTCCTGTCTGGGATTTATTTGAATACGACGACAGAGAAGAAGAGAAAAGAGACGACTAAACTAAAACTAACACTAAAACTAAGCATTTAGAAAATCACAAAAACTAATAAAAACTATCAAACCTGCTCTAAAAACTAATTAAAATGAACTGAATTATCCTTTTTAAACACTTTTTTATTCAAATTTATATGACTGCTCTTACGTGTATGTGCATGTTGTGTGTATGTTTCATGTTGCTGATAACACTGTGAATTTCCCCATTGTGGGATCAATAAAGGAATATCTTATCTTATCTTATCTTATGAATTAGAGAAAAAAAAGTCCAAACTAAATAAAACTAAACTAGAATGAAAAATCCCAAACTATTAGAACCTTGGACTGCACATCATTTCAAGTGGTCCATTTCAGCTTCTCTGACATGAACAGAAACGTAATGAGATGGTCTGAGTGTTCTTGATCATGTAAACAGAGTTGGCTCCTAAACAAAGTCTCAATGAAATTAAAGCTTTGAAAATAATCTGAATATCACTTGAAGTTTGGTACAGAGACATTTGTCTGTACCAGCGCTCAAATGGCAGAATCTGCTCCAAATGCTCCGTCAATAAAAGTGTTGTTTATTCTCCAAGGAAAAGGAAAACTTCTTTTGTATATTCACTCACAGATGAGCAGAACCTCCGAAGATTTAAAAAGAAAGTGTCACAAATCACATTCATGCGCTCCCTACCATGTATGTTCCCTACATTCTTACATATGCACTAATAATAATAATAATAATAATAATAATAATAATAATAATAATAATAATAATAATAATGATAAAAAAGGATAAGATTTAAATTGCGCTTTTCTATTTACACATACTCAAAGTGCATACATTGGATCCATTATTCTCTCACTCACACATTCATACAAAATATGGACAAAAGTATGTGGACATATTGAATCCAGGTGTGTCTTTTCTAACAGGGGTCTGGGATCCAAAACAATAATGACTAATGCCAGAATATAGTTTTATATTTATATTATATTATCAAACCTGCTCTAAAAACTAATTAAAACTAACTGAATAAAAGAAAAAAAGTCAAAACTAAATAAAACTAAACTATAAATGAAAAATCCAAAACTATTAGAACCTTGCTTCAAAGTCAGATCTTTATATGTGCCACTGCAAACAATACACTATGTCAAGAATGAGAGGGAGAAAGAAAAGGAGGATTATGAACCATTTCAGAGCAACATGTGTATCTGCCTGCACATGTTTATACCAACTGGACTGCTGCCCTGAGGAACTGCAAAAACTTACAGCTCTGCAAGAGACACAAGAAAAGGGTCGATCGATAGGAATATAGCGGGCAACCGGCCAAGGAAGCAGAGAGGCGAGGCAAAAGTCAATATATAAACAGACTTTTAGAATCACAAGAAAACATGCATGATTAGAAGGAGATACAGTTGTGGAACATTCTGGATGCATAAGTCCTTCATAATTAAAGGACTAAAACTTCCTTAGGGGGTCAAATGAGTGTCCATTTTTGTCAGAAAAAAACAGTTGTCCTAAAGTCATAGAAGTGTGTGTAAATAATGCTAATCCATTTGTGCACAGACTACTGATATTCTTTGACAGTGGAAGCTCTATTTTCATAAATATTGGATTTGGAATAGCACGTGGATGTGAAAACTTTTGCTGGTGGACGGACGTGACATTACCCATGATGCTCTGGTCAGTCCCAGTACTTTATTAGGAATAAACTTCTAGACTTCCTATTGCTAATTGTGCTCTTCTTCATAAATGTTGGTATTGTGGATCTAAAACAATCCCAGCTGACACAAAAACACTAAATGTGTCAGTGGACGGATGTGACATGGTTGTTGTGGATCCCATCATACTGATGCTCTGCAGCCATGTCAGCGTTTACACTAATGATCCCTGTGCAAAAACTAGGAGCACTATTATTTATTGGATAGTTTAGCATCAGACTAAAGAGGAAAGAACAATCTAGAACTGTTCTTTGTGTCTAAAAATGCTTCTTATTGTAAAAGTGTTGATGTAAACAGTGCTGTGTGCCATTCTTCATGTATGTATTGGTGGAACAGAAGCAGGATGGATCAGCACCATACTCCAGATTGAACCTGTACAAATAAAACATGTGATATGGAGGAGAGAATCTGGGAAGAAAAACTGGGGAATCCAAAAGAAGAGAAGATTTGTTTTTCAGCTCAGTTCAGTTCAAATAGAACTTGTCCATTTGTGACATGAAAATATAGCATTAATTGTGCTGAAATGGTTCATTTTTGAGCTGAAAACATAGTTCATATGAGCATCAACATGTTGAACAGAACTGAAATCCTGTCCATTTGAACAACTGTCATTTACCAACACAAAGTTCCTTTGGATTCACTGAGACTGATTTAATATGAACACAGACACAAAGAAGAGCTGTGAGCACATTTTAGCCGTTTAGTATTTTGTGTGAAACTTAAAAAACGATTACAGCATCAACTAAATTATTAAGGAAATAAATATCTACTTATTTTTTCAGTCGGTGGAGGAACTTCCATGATGGAGTTGCTGTGAGATGTTGAATATACTTTTGTGAACATGTGCAGTATGAGTGGAGGTGTTGTTTTTTTACACCGCCTTCAGGGGCAGAATCATACGTATAAATGTACACATACATGCATTTAGATCAGGGGTGTCAAACATGCGTCCCGAGGGCCAAATGTGCCCCCCCCAAAAGGTTCCAATCTGACCCCTGGGATGAATTTCCAAAGTGTATAAATTCCACAGTCCAGGCTGTGGAACTCATTTTAGTGTGGGTTCCACATCCAGACCAATCTGATCTACAGTCAAATAATAACAGAAGAACCCACACAAAAGAACGACTGCAGATTTACTACTGGGTTTGATGGAAAAAATAATATTACACTATGTCTGTAAATAATGACAACTGCAAATATTTGTCTTTGTTTTAGTGCAAAAAATCACATTAAATTCTGAAAATATTTCCATTTCCAAACTCTCCTGTACCAATAAAATGTGACTAACCTGAACAAATGTGGCCAACCTGAAATGTCTGTATTAAATTCAGTCCAGTTTGAACAACAAACAAAACAACACCAAACAAAACCACATGTGCTGAGGTGGTTCATCCATTGGACAGAAATGATCAGTGTCCATTAAAGCGCTCAGTCCAAAGTGAAAGGACAGAATCATGGACATTTTGCTGCTGTTTTAGTTATCGTCATAGCGATCTGGTTTTTACAGACGCAGACGTTTGCACAAATGTTTGAGCAGCAAAAGCATTTGATGCAACGTCAGGTTTACAGTATTGTAGAATTCATTTCTCAATGACAAAGACACAGACAGACGTCTACGGAGGACAGCGCTCATGTGCACATCATGTTGTGACTGTTGTTCTTATTCACACCGACGTAACAGGTCTGAAGTGTGAGCTCTGCTGGTATATCACAGACTGTTACCAAAAAGCATTAGTGCTCCGTACTGCTGGCCTATGTGAATTCTGCTAGTACAGGGGTTGGACAAAATAATGGAAACACCTTCTATGATGCCACAATGTTAGGTGTTTCCATTATTTTGTCCAACCCCTGTATATCTACACTGTTAAAAATGACTGTAGAATTAACACCAAAAAGTTGTAAAGTTGCAACATAAAAAAACTGTAAATGATAATACAATGCAAAGTTGTTTATTTGAAAAGATTTTTGTGTTAACAATTAAATCAAATACAGCTGTAGTTTTTACAGGAAGAGTATGTGAACAAAAGCAGATTTGTATGAAGAAATGATGGATTTCTATTGTTTTTAGAAAATAAAATGTAAATTGAAAAACAATGTGGTGCCGTTTAAACTGCAAAGACCATAATGTTGAAATAACGGCATATTTGCGTCTTTTTTTTTTTTTTATTAAAAAAAGTTATAAAAAAGTAAACATTTAACAGTGTAACATTTTAAACTTGTAAATGAATGGGTTGGTAGAGTTGGTAGAGTTGGTAGAGCGGCTCGTCCGATAACCAAAGGGTTGGTGGTTCCAATCCTGGCTCTGATTGTCCATATGTCCAAGTGTCCATGGAAGACACTGGACCCTAAACTGGTCCCAGTTGGACCTGGTGGATTTGGAAAGAGCTGTGGACACCATGAAGGAGGAGAAAATGAGCTAAAGAAGTGCAGAACATTTACCATTTAAATCCAACTGTTAAATCTACATGTTTAAACTGTTAAATCTACATGTTTAAAATGTTAAATCTACACGTTTAAACTGTTAAATATACACGTTTAAACTGTTAAATCTACATGTTTAAACTGTTAAATATACACGTTTAAACTGTTAAATATACACGTTTAAACTGTTAAATCTACATGTTTAAACTGTTAAATCTACATGTTTAAACTGTTAAATCTACATGTTTAAACTGTTAAATCTACACGTTTAAACTGTTCAATCTACATGTTTAAACTGTTAAATCTACACGTTTAAACTGTTAAATCTACACGTTTAAACTGTTCAATCTACATGTTTAAACTGTTAAATCTACACGTTTAAACTGTTAAATATACACATTTAAACTGTTCAATCTACACGTTTAAACTGTTAAATATACACGTTTAAACTGTTCAATCTACACGTTTAAACTGTTAAATCTACATGTTTAAACTGTTAAATATACACGTTTAAACTGTTAAATCTACACGTTTAAACTGTTAAATCTACATGTTTAAACTGTTAAATCTACAGGTTTAAACTGTTCAATCTACACGTTTAAACTGTTCAATCTACACGTTTAAACTGTTCAATCTACACGTTTAAACTGTTAAATCTACATGTTTAAACTGTTAAATCTACATGTTTAAACTGTTCAATCTACACGTTTAAACTGTTCAATCTACATGTTTAAACTGTTAAATATACACGTTTAAACTGTTCAATCTACACGTTTAAACTGTTCAATCTACATGTTTAAACTGTTAAATCTACATGTTTAAACTGTTCAATCTACACGTTTAAACTGTTCAATCTACATGTTTAAACTGTTCAATCTACACGTTTAAACTGTTAAATCTACATGTTTAAACTGTTAAATCTACATGTTTAAACTGTTCAATCTACACGTTTAAACTGTTCAATCTACATGTTTAAACTGTTAAATATACACGTTTAAACTGTTCAATCTACACGTTTAAACTGTTCAATCTACATGTTTAAACTGTTAAATCTACACTTTTAAACTGTTCAATCTACACGTTTAAACTGTTAAATCTACATGTTTAAACTGTTCAATCTACACGTTTAAACTGTTAAATCTACACGTTTAAACTGTTCAATCTACACGTTTAAACTGTTAAATCTACACTTTTAAACTGTTCAATCTACACGTTTAAACTGTTAAATCTACATGTTTAAACTGTTAAATATACACGTTTAAACTGTTCAATCTACACATTTAAACTGTTAAATCTACACGTTTAAACTGTTCAATCTACACGTTTAAACTGTTCAATCTACATGTTTAAACTGTTAAATCTACATGTTTAAACTGTTCAATCTACACGTTTAAACTGTTCAATCTACATGTTTAAACTGTTAAATATACACGTTTAAACTGTTCAATCTACACGTTTAAACTGTTAAATCTACATGTTTAAACTGTTAAATCTACACTTTTAAACTGTTCAATCTACACGTTTAAACTGTTAAATCTACATGTTTAAACTGTTCAATCTACACGTTTAAACTGTTAAATCTACATGTTTAAACTGTTAAATATACACGTTTAAACTGTTCAATCTACACGTTTAAACTGTTCAATCTACATGTTTAAACTGTTCAATCTACACGTTTAAACTGTTCAATCTACATGTTTAAATTGTTCAATCTACACATTTAAACTGTTCAATCTACAGGTTTAAACTGTTAAATCTACACGTTTAAACTGTTAAATCTACACGTTTAAACTGTTAAATCTACACGTTTAAAATGTTAAATCTACACGTTTAAACTGTTCAATCTACATGTTTAAACTGTTAAATCTACACGTTTAAACTGTTAAATCTACACGTTTAAACTGTTCAATCTACATGTTTAAACTGTTCAATCTACAGGTTTAAACTTAAATCTACACGTTTAAACTGTTAAATCTACACGTTTAAACCGTTAAATCTACATGTTTAAACTGTTAAATCTACATGTTTAAACTGTTAAATCTACACGTTTAAACTGTTAAATCTACACGTTTAAACCGTTAAATCTACAGGTTTAAACTGTTCAATCTACATGTTTAAACTGTTAAATCTACACGTTTAAACTGTTAAATCTACACGTTTAAACTGTTCAATCTACACGTTTAAACTGTTAAATATACACGTTTAAACTGTTCAATCTACACGTTTAAACTGTTCAATCTACATGTTTAAACTGTTCAATCTACACGTTTAAACTGTTAAATCTACACGTTTAAACTGTTAAATCTACACATTTAAACTGTTAAAGCTACATGTTTAAACTGTTAAATCTACATGTTTAAACTGTTAAATCTACATATTTAAACTGTTAAATATACATGTTTAAACTTTTCAATCTACATGTTTAAACTGTTAAATCTACATGTTTAAAATGTGAAATCTACATGTTACTCTGTAAATATGTTTACAGTTGGATGTGTTTTTTACAGTATTGTTCTGGTAACCACAGCAGCCAGTTTTTTTCTGTAAAAACAACAGGATTTTTTTTTTTTTTTTACAGTGTACAGACTGTTCTCCTAAAGCATTAGTGCTCTGTACTGCTTATCTATGTGTATCTATCTTACATCAGCGTTCAGTTTTCCAGGGACAGAATTCCTTAATGCAGGAAAAGTTTGCTGGGGCTGATGAAGTCGTTTGTTGTTTTTCTTCTCAAGCACAACAGACAAATCTAACCAGAGTTCTGAAAATGAAATGTCTGCATGTTACTGTTTTGCATAAACACTGAATCCAACCCATACCCACACTGAAGCTCAATGACCGGGAACACAAACCAAAATGATACTGGCTTTGACCTTTGACCTCTGCCTTTCTACAGTGTGAATATGAACTAATAATGCACCATTTGTACTATAGTAAAAAAAAAACAACTGTGTTGGATCGGGTCTGGGCTGCTTTCACACCTTAAACGAACCACATCAGGGCTCGTATGGACCTGCGCCCAGACCACCTTCAGCTGGGTCTGGGTTCGCTTGTTTGGTCTGGAACAGAGTTGGGTGGTTTTTATTCACATCAGCCCAAAAGGTCAGAACCAAGGGAACAAACGAACTCTGGTCCGTTTGAAACGAACCAAACAAGGCAGGTGAATACACCTTTAAACACAGACTCTAGAACACGGCTGTCAAACTCATTTCAGTTCAGCGGCCACAATTCAACTAAATTTGATCCACAGTAGGCCGAACTAGTAAAATTATAATAATATAGAAATAATGTCATCTCCAAACTTTTCTCTGTGTTTTAGAGTGAAAAAAGTAAACTTACATTATGCTGTTTGCAACTACAAACTATCCTCTCAAACAATGTGAATAATATGAACAAACTGATTTTTTTTTTTGTAATTTTAACAATATTCTGCTTCAGTTGATCATTTACACATGTACATTACTACTTACAGATCACAGTGGATCTAAAAATACACAAAACATTTTGTAAAAAGTGGAATATTATTAAAATTGTACTTACTTCTCGTAAGAAATTTCAGGTTATTCGTATTTGTTCAGGTTATTCAGATATTTTTGCAATATTATACTTTGTTTTAGTGTAAATACATGACAATATTTACATTTGCAAAGAGAAAAATTTGGAATTGTGAGTATTTATACGTTATTATGACCTAACTGAGATTGAATCGGTCTGAATGTGGAACCTGAACTAAAAGGATCGTTAATATCTTAGTGTAATTTTTGCATTTCACAAATTCATCCCAAAGGCCGGACTGGACCCTTTGGCGGGCCAGATTTGGGCCCCGGGCCGCATGTTTGACACCTGTGACCTAGAACATGTTCCCTTACATTTTAGCCTTACACTTCATCTGTTATATAACACTAATCATAACCCCAATCAAATCCTAAACTGGGAAACTTTTGATTAAGGACTCCTTACACCATGTCTGTACTCACCTACAGTATGCATACAATGCATGGCCATGTTTTTTCTTTATTTCGTGTCTGTTTTTTTCCCATACGTACAGTATATTACTATGGAAGAACCCCCTACCAGCTTGTCCCCAGTAGAATTTGCCAGGCCTATGTATGTCTCTCCATGGAAAAAGGATTACACACTGTTGAAAAGCATCAAAGAACGTCGTTGTTTCAGATACTACATCCATATTAATAGGACAGCCACATTAAATACATGAACAGTGAAAGCTCCACTCTGACAAATAAGCTCAGTGCTTGAGCGCATGTAAAAATGAAAAGTGCACACTTTTATAATGACATGATTAATAGTAAATTGTCACAATTACTTTGAGCAGCTGACTCGTATATTGACTTTCTTTTCCCATCTGGTTGGATGAAGCTGCGGTCCAGCCCACCACTGTGACCTGGAAGTGTATGAAAGGATTCCACAGAAATCTGGTGACACTTACAAATGTCACCTTGCTGTTTAATTATGATGCCAGTTAATTATTTTTCATTTCATCAGCACCCCCTTTCCTGTTTCAGGTGTAATGAAAACACACGTGACGCAAAATAGAGCAGTTCACTGGGGATTAAACGCTAAATGAGGCAGTGTTTTTTTTTTTAACCTGCTGGAGCCCTATATAAAGTACTGCAAACGAGGCCATACTGTACGGCGTGTCTGCTAAAGAGTCCACGGCTGTTTACTGCCTCTGCTGTGTTCTATTATACATCCTGGTCTCTCCCTATTGGCTTCTCCTGCAGCAAATCAAAAGGCTGTCTCAGTTTATTATTCAGCTGAACACAGCTCTAACTCGCTCACACTCATGAACCACTGCTGAAACCAGTCCACAGTCAAACCTCCACGTCCTGACCGTTTAGTGATTTCATCATTTATTCTGAACACGCAATGAAATTTAACATATATGCACTAGCAAAACATACATAATGATACAAATATCAAGAATCATAACAATCTTAGACAGAAGAAAAGCACAATAGTTCCATTTACATTTACCCGAAAAGGGGTGGGAAGAAGTGCAACTGATTTAATCCCACCTCCTCTCCTTACAATAATATTAATAATATATGTCCCTCTTCCTTTTACATTACTCCTCTATATTTATATATCTATTCACACACACACACACACACACACACACACACACACACACACACACACACACACACACACTCATTCATCCATATACACATATATAAGGTTCATACATATACACAACATACAAATACACATATAATCTTTTATCGATGCCTTTCTTAGTCGTGCTGGTGAATAAATAAACAAATAATATCTAACTCAAGGAAGGAAATATCTACATAAACAACAGTGAACATATGGTGACAGTTAATAACCCTCATCCCTATATCTTGTGTAAAACCTGTTCTTCTAAGTGTTTCTGAATCGTCTTCTGTTTGAACATTCCTTGTGCTCCTCCCTCAGTCTATTCCAGACTTTAACACCACACACACACATATGCTCAAACTTTTCTCAGTAGTGCGCACCCTCTGAATTTTGACATTAAATCTACCCCTTAAATTAGAACTCCCTTCCCTTTCAGTGAATCATTTCTGTATGTTTCCTGGCAGTAGATTATTTTTGGCTTTGAATCTGAGTTGTGTTGTTTGTAGTTCTATGATGTCTTTGGGTTTGAGTCACTTTGACTGTAAAAATAATGCATTTGTGTCATCTGTGGAGCCTGCCTTGTGAATGATCCTTACTGCTTTCTTTTGTAGAATGAGTAGTGGATACACTGTACTGTTGTAGTTATTGGCCCAAACCTCCACCATGTGTGTGAATATCACTCAAACATTTCTGCTTGAACTTATTCAACATAAAAAGGGATCTTGCTCTTATTGTGACGGCAATAGTGTGATACATAAAGTATACTTGTATCACAAGAAAGAGAAGGAATTATGTACTCCCAAAAAACATCAAACATCAATATCTTTAAAATCTACTGTGGTTTGAAGGTTTGTTTTGTTTTGTATCAAACTGTAAAAAGGACCAATGGAGTAAAGCTCCGCTGCAGATGCATCTGATGCTCATATTAAATTATTAAAGTATTTCAGAGAAACAGCACAAGCACACTGAAGTGGAGATATGAACATGTCAGTCATAGAAAATAAAATATCTCTTCATGAGTGTCAATGATGGGTGTAACGGGATACAAAAATTTTTGGTTCAGTACATTTTCAGTACGTTTTCGATACAGTGAAGGAGACCAATTTCATTAAAAAAAAAAAAAAAAAAAAACAACTTGTGAAACTCAAGTGACTGCATCTAATTCCAGAAACTGGAAAATATCTTGTTGGAAAAACATAATGAGATTTTGGAGGTTGTGCGGTGAGCAGGATGGGGGTCATGTTTTTTGGCAGTGTAAAAAACTATCCCAATACTGGAATAATATCAGTGAAAAATGTGGAAAAATATTGGGATAGGAACTACCAAGGACATGTTCTGTGTTATATTTGGGTCATTTAACAGGAAAGGACATACCAAGTGGGGATGGATATTTGATTAAAATCCTCATGGCAACGTCTAAAAAAACCATCACATGAAAATGGTGCAAAGAGGGACACCCCCGCCACCCCAAATAATTGGAGAGACGTTGTGGAAGAAATTCACAACATGGACAGACTTACGTATATCATAAGACTACAGCAAGAAACTTGTGAAGATCAATGAAAAAAATGGACAATATACAGAACAACAACTGACACTACGTTCTAAATGTTTGTGTTGTAAAATTTCAAAAATGGAACAATAAAATATAAGAAAAAAATTATTGAAGTAAAAATGCAACATACTCTGAACAATTAAGTGTCACTCTCAGTCTAACTGATCTTTACCAATACAACACCGGCACACCGCTCTTGTTTTGTCGTCTTGTCTCTCCACTGTCATAAGTGACTGGGAATCTGAAATGCTCCCAAATCGTAGACCTTAGAGCAGACGGAGGGTCCTCAGCTCTGTCTTTGTACCTGTGACCTGCTCTGAGCTGCCATGGTCCACCTTCAGCATGTGGATGGTGTTGCACTGCTTAGACGTCCATCTAGACCAGGGGTGTTCAAATCCGGTCCTCGAGGGCCGGTGTCCTGTATGTTTTAGATGTTTCCCTCTTCAAACACACCTGGTTTAATTAAGGATCAGCTCATAAACTCAGCTCTGCAGAAGCCTGATAACGATGGAATGGCTTCCAGGTGTGATGGAAGAGAGAAATATCTAAATCAGGGCTGTCAAACTCATTTTAGTTCAGGGGTCACATTCACCATAATAAGATCTCAAGTGGGCCGGATCACTAAAATAATAACAGCGACAAAAGTAAAATTAAATGATGTCAGTGTTTTTCATCTATAACGTTTCCTTGAAAATCGGACCAATGGCCCTGTATCTTACCGGCCAAATGAAAAGCTTTGGAAAATGTATCCAGATGCCATTTATTCTCACCCAGTTCTGTGTATTTATTCTGTTACAGAAATAGCCCATGTTTTGGTCATATTCCAATCAGATCTGTACAAAATTCAAATTCACACTTGATATCATTGATACTGATTTATTGGATCAATTCACTGTCGCACCAAATCCATAATCAGATCCAGATGGAAATAATTTGAATCCCTTGTGTTGACATCATCATACAGAAGCTGTATACCAAGTTTGAAGTCAATCAGAACTGGAGTTTGGGAGAAAAAGATGATTGAAATGTTTTTCCCATAAGAGCCCATGTTGAATTTTGCGTCAGTTCCAGATCCAGAAGAAGATCCTGATCAGCATGTGGACATTATGTTTGGGTCATCTCCCCATCAGGGCTGGACTGGAGACATTTACACTGGATATCATTTATATTTACTGAGTTATTGCATCCATCCACTTCCTGTCTCTTATAATGGGGACATTTTTCAAAGTCGCACCAAATCCAGAATCAGATCTGGATCCAAATAATTTCACTAACTTTTGCTGACATCATCATAAAGAAGCTGTAGACCAAGTCTGAAGTCAATCGGAATTGTAGTTTTGGAGAAGAAGACGATTGAAAATTCTGTAACGGACGACAGATGCTGCATGACGACAGCAGCTTATGGCCTGTCGGCCGGTAAGCTAAACATCTGAATGACATGGACAACTTGAAATGTCTTCAGAAAAACAGGTGCAATTTAACAATATTCTGCCTCAGTTGATCATTTACATGTGCATTACAACTTACTTTACAATTACAAACACACCAAATATTTACTAACAGGCAGAATATGGGTAAAATTGCACGTAAATCTCTTAAGACATTTCAGGTTGTTCATATTTGTTCAGGTTATTCACATTTTTTTGAAAAAGGAAAGTTTGTCCATGTAAACATTTTCATGTGATTTTACTTTTTTTTTTTAACACTAAAACAACGAGAGCATTTGCAGTTGTCATTATTTATCGGTTACTACAATAGGATTTTACTGGACTAACCCACTTGAGATTATATTTGCCTGTATGTGGAACCCGGATTGAAATCATTTTGACACTACTGATTGTTAATATCTTCAGTGTAATTTTTGCATTTCACAAATTCATCCCACAAGCCGGATCTGACCCTTTGGCAGGCCGGATTTGGTCCCCAGGCCACATGTTTGACACCTGTGATCTAAATCATGCAGGATGCCGGCCCTTGAGGACCAGATTTGAACACCCCTGGTCTAGGATATCAAATATTGCACATGGGTTCTGTTTGTGCCCACCCTGTTCATACTGTGTGTGTTCTGCTTCAGGGTTCATGTGGAAACTTAAGGCTAAAACTTAAGTGTTTGCATTCTTCACATAGACTACATGTATCCGGTGGGTACACCTCCATATTATACTGAAGGCCCTGAACTGAAACGGATCGGTACAAACGAGTGCACCGTTACACCCCTAGTGTCAACATCTTTTTATATTTTTTATCTTCTAGAAGCTATCAGGATGCCAGCATGGCACAGTTTGTTTGTCATTTTTTACAAGTTAAAAACACGTCCAAAGGCATTTTCAGTCAAGGGTTAATTCAATGTTTTTCATTCAACCTTGGGGTTGGGACCCCATGTGGGGTCACCTGGAATTCAAATGGGGTCATGTGAATTTATTTATTTATTTATAAACTTCATTTATAGAACTTTTCAACATTTATAGAACTTTTCATTCAACAAGTATAACATTTAAAATTTAAAGCAATGTATTCATGATACAGAGATTGACACTGGACATGATAAACAAACAGAACCCAAGGATAAATAAATAAATAAATAAATAAATAAATAAAACAGATCAATAACAATATAAGCACCTAAAATGTTATTAAAGTTCCAGGCCAGGCAACCTATTCACGCAGTGTATAAGAGGCTCCTATATTTTGTCAAATTTATTGGAAGAGTTATTTAATTTTTTCTAACTTTATGTTCAGCATGATGTCTCTGATCCATTGATCGTGTGTTGGAGGTGATAAGTCCTTCCATTTGAAGAGAATGGTATGCCTAACTAGTAAAGATGCAAAGGCCACAACTCTTTGTAGGTTAGCTGAAGGAACAGAGTCATCTGTGCATGAAATGAGACCAAAAATAGCAGGAAGGGGAGATGGCTGAATACAGCACCCATAAGCCTTCAAAATGAAATAAAAAAAAAAGAGTTCCAGAAGGGGGTAAGTTTGGAGCAGGACCATAGCATGTGGAATATTGTTGCTGGGGCCTGCTTGCATCTGTCGCAGATAGAGTTTATGTCAGGGAATATTTTTGCAAGTTTAACTTTAGAGAAGTGCAATCTATGTAAAACCTTGAATGGAATTATGGAATGTCGTGAACAAATGGAGGAGGAATGGACCCTAAGAAGCACCGGGGTCATGTGAAATTTCTAGTAATTGATAAAAATAAAAAACTTACTAATAAAAAATATACAGTGAATTGAGAGAGACAATCCCAATCCATAACAGACATGACAAACTGTGGTTGTGAAACTGCAGCACTGTGGTTCTGTTTGTGTGTCACATGTTCATTGTGGTCAGTTCCAGATGCTGCAGCTCTTTCATAATTCATAGTTTCAGTTCTTGTTTGTTCAGTATTAATTGTCCTCCTTGTAAATCACAGCTGGACTGACTGGACAGATCCTGAGCCTTTGTGCAGTAATCTACACCTGGATTTACTGCCTCTGTCCACAATAATAGACATTATATAGACTAAATGTCCTCTGAAATTAACGTTTATTTGCAACATTGTATAGCAAACTATTACATGATCAAAAAAAATTAATTTTAGCAAAAAAAAAAGTCTCTGTTTTGAATGTGTGGGGTCACCAGAAATTTGTGATGTTAAAATGGGGTCGCGAGTCTAAAAAGGTTGGGAACTATTGGGTTAATTTCTTAACTGTAAAGGAGAAAAAGCCTTTGGACAAATGCTGTAGTCCCATAGACGGAGCTAAATAACTAATCACATACTGTGCTACTAACAGTGCTTACTCCGTGCTTAAGTCCCAGTCTGATAGATCATTCCGCAAACTGAGGTGAAACAAGTTCTTTGGCTCCAAAATAAAACTGTCAAGTATCTTAAAGGTGTAATACCGCTGACGACCACTGAAGGGACTCCAAAAACCCCAGAGTTCCACAGACTGACATGGAACTGTTGGGACTGATAACTTAAAAATATGCTTTAAGAACATTGTGAAATGACTGCTAGGCAAATGTGTTATGAGGTTCACAAATGCAAATGATGTTTAGAATGAGCTAACCAGCGCCTCCTTGCAGATGGTTCTCACCTCTCATGCTTTTGCCCATATATGGTCACTTCTGGCAGGAAAAAGCCAAAACACAAATTTCTGTTTCAAAATGGGAGTTCAGAAAAACAACTGGGGCTACTAATTCTATGGTTTGAAGGCAGTTTCATTCCAAATATTATATTGAATCAACAGGAATAGGGAGATTATGTCTTTAAGGCTAGTGAGAGTCAGTTAACTGGATTAGCTATCAAGCAGTTAGCAGTGAACTTTACTCCTGATGGGGGTCAGGAGTAAAGTGTTTGCTGAAGCTCTGTGAACAAACTGAGGTGACATGGAAAGTATATCATGAACATTTCACAGTAGGAAAAGTGACATCTATTGACACTCCATTAATCTGCCACTGTTGGGTTTGTCTGTGTTTGGTTTGTTTTCATTTACAGTATTTCAACTGCACAAATGTTTAGACCTTGAAAACAGGCCATAGCAGATAAAACCATGCAGTTTAATTTCAGTAAAACCTCACAGTAAAAGCTAATTTTCACTTTACACAGGCATTACGATAGCAATAAATAATTTGTTGAAGTACTTTGAGCAGTAGCAGTTTTATTAACTGAAAAGGAGAGATGATGTCTTTGGAGAAATACTCCTAGAGCCATTTTGAGTTTAGATGACTGGCTAATTAGCTAGTAGCCATTGAAAGTGAACTTCACTCCTGATGGTGCCTGCATGAAAATTCAATCAGCTAATGCAGTGAACAAAGAAAGTGCTGCAATTAAAAAAACAAAGTTGTCCCCGAAGAGGCGGGGTGGTGGTGGGTTAAAAAAACAAAACAGGAACTACTGATATATTTATGATAACTACCCTGATAAAAGTGCTGGAAGGCAGCGCTCCTGAAAGTTAGTGTTGATTTGTAATCGTACTTTCACGTCATGTCGAGCTGATCAAATGAGCAAACAATCATAGTCAGAACAAAAATTCTGTAATTGACATGTTTATAATGCACATCTGAATATTTAAAGACAATAAAAGAATTTGATGCATCCTGCAATGTTGTTCTCATGACTAACATATGCATTATTATTTAACCTCACCTGTGAGTTTACAGCCTCTCCTCCTCTACCTCCTCCTTCTTCTCTCCTCTCTGTCTCCTGACATTAATGTTGATTCATGACATATGAACAGATTCAGGATACACTGATCATACAGTTTGATGGTTCAGTTACTGCCTGAACAAAAAAGACTTTTACTTTCAATTATTACATGTAGTTTATTCCCCAAAAATATGGATAAAATCACATCTAGAATCACATTTACAGTCTGAGGTTTTATTGTATTTTCCCCACAAATTTTCTTTATTTGTGTTTTTTAAACAGTTGCTCCTCCATAGAAATGCATTAAATGATAAGTACAGTAACTTTCTGTTGTATCTGTTTGGTATTAAAAAGTGTCTTTTCTTCAGTATCTGTGTTGAGCCTCTACAGTTCTAGACCCTTGAACTAACTTACACTTTAACTCCTAAAGAAGTGTTTTATGACCAGTTTTCTGTCTTCTGTCCAGAGCGATATTTACGTTAGAGGCGGGACTTCTAGCAGAGACTGACTGTTAACCCTTTGTGTGCCAGAATCATTGACTAAACACTACGGACAGCAGCTGGACTGATGGTGAGTACACAGTAGTGGGTGGATATTGGTAGGGACGGGTCCATAGAGTCCCTACGCAATTCTACTCCCCTGGTAGCAGCACCTTGTTCCAGTCAGACTAATGACAACGACAATAGAGGGTATGCATATACGTCACCCCCCCCCCCCCCCCCCCCCCCGGCCACGCCCCTCTAAGTCAGACTGAGTGTCTTAAACCAACCTGTTCAACATGACGGAGTATAGCAGTAAACACAGCCAGAGCAAAGGAACATGGGAAATCTGAAGTTAAATGAAGGACAGTTGGACTGGACATGGATCTGTACGAGCTACCAAAGAACAAGTGGTCCATGAACACTGACATGTGGACCCAAATGGAGGATCCAGACCTGATCCAGGGGGGAGGGGATCAGCGCTATTTGGACCTGAAACTAATATACATGGTTTCATCAGGACTGACAACCAGGGTCCAAAACTAGGACCAGAACCAGCTGATCCAAAGGCTCCAAAACTAGAGCCCAGAACCAGCTGATCCAAAGGCTCCAAAACTAGGGCCCAGAACCAGCTGATCCAAAGGCTCCAAAACTAGGGCCCAGAACCAGCTGATCCAGAGGGTCCAAAACTAGGACCAGAACCAGCTGATCCAAAGGGTTTAAAACTAGGGCCCAGAACCAGCTGATCCAAAGGGTCCAAAACGAGGGCCCAGAACCAGCTGATCCAAAGGCTCCAAAACTAGGACCAGAACCAGCTGATCCAGAGGGTCCAAAACTAGGGCCCAGAACCAGCTGATCCAAAGGGTTTAAAACTAGGGCCCAGAACCAGCTGATCCAAAGGGTCCAAAACTAGGGCCCAGAACCAGCTGATCCAAAGGCTCCAAAACTAGGACCAGAACCAGCTGATCCAAAGGCTCCAAAACTAGGGCCCAGAACCAGCTGATCCAAAGGCTCCAAAACTAGAGCCCAGAACCAGCTGATCCAAAGGGTCCAAAACTAGGGCCCAGAACCAGCTGATCCAAAGGCTCCAAAACTAGGGTCCAGAACCAGCTGATCCAAAGGGTCCAAAACTAGGGCCCAGAACCAGCTGATCCAAAGGCTCCAAAACTAGGGCCCAGAACCAGCTGATCCAAAGGCTCCAAAACTAGGGCCCAGAACCAGCTGATCCAAAGGCTCCAAAACTAGGACCAGAACCAGCTGATCCAAAGGCTCCAAAACTAGGGCCCAGAACCAGCTGATCCAAAGGGTCCAAAACTAGAGCCCAGAACCAGCTGATCCAAAGGGTCTAAAACTAGGGCCCAGAACCAGCTGATCCAAAGGCTCCAAAACTAGGGCCCAGAACCAGCTGATCCAAAGGCTCCAAAACTAGGACCAGAACCAGCTGATCCAAAGGCTCCAAAACTAGGGCCCAGAACCAGCTGATCCAAAGGCTCCAAAACTAGGGCCCAGAACCAGCTGATCCAAAGGGTCCAAAACTAGGGCCCAGAACCAGCTGATCCAAAGGCTCCAAAACTAGGGCCCAGAACCAGCTGATCCAAAGGCTCCAAAACTAGGGCCCAGAACCAGCTGATCCAAAGGGTCCAAAACTAGGGCCCAGAACCAGCTGATCCAAAGGTCATTTCCAGTCGAGTGTGGACTGACCCCAGTGAATATATGCATGATCTACTGGGACTGAGCAGATTTACTGAGTCTAGTTCAGATCCAGTCCTTTATCCAACACAGATACTACTGCTGTGGACCAGCAGGGACTTTTTTCTTGCAATATTATGGCTTTATTGTCAGAATATGAGGACTTTAATCTCATAAACGAATGACATTTTTGTTAAATTATGAAGGTTTTTTTTTTTTTTTTTTATAACTACGATTTTATTCTCATAACATTGTGATTCTTTTTGTATTCAACTTTATTCTCATAAAATTACAGGTTTTATCTCCATATTTTATGACTTTATTCTGGTAGTGACTTGTATTTTTATGTTCTTCTGTGGTCCTAATACTCCGTCGTAGCTTTATTCTCCAGTTCCCCGTATTTGTAAAACTAGGTTGGCCTCAGTTTCAGTTAGTTTACTAATCATGTAGGAGCACAAGGTTCACAATCACAAAATGAAGACAAAAAACATGAAAGATCTGATCATGAAACTAAGAGCTGCACTAAGAAGGAACGTTAGCCAAAACAATAGGTCATTTCAGGTCTGATTGGAGCCAAAAATACAGCATCAGTGAATGTTAGCTGACACCAAACAGGATCCACAGATCTAGGTTTGGTTTCCTGGATTTGTGGATCCATCTCCTTCTCTTTTCTTTGTCTTTCGGTGTCTGTAAAACGATAGCTCCCACTGCTTTAAGAACCTGTTCATACAATCCATGGCACAACAGCTCTGCCCCATTTTTTATTAAATATTGTTCTTCAGTTTAGGCAGGATTGAAGCCAACGCTGTCACTCATCTCCCTCTTTCTGCCACTTAGTGGGCGGAACTGCTGTGACGTCACATGCAGACCCTGTATAAAGCACATTTACAAAAGGAACTAACTGGAATGGGATTATTAAGTACTCATATTGGTACTTGGTATCAGCAAGTACTCAAATGTAAGTACTTGTACTTGTACTCAGTTTGGAAAAAAGTGGTATTGGTGCATCCCTAGTTTGAACTGTCAATATTAGTTATATTTCTGTTGTGCAGTAAAGCTCTGTATCTCCTCCTGGCATGATGCAGACTGATTTGTGTGATCACACCCTCAGTTTTTGTTGAGTACCACCATTTTTTACTACGGTCTTCTGCTTTATCCAACAGCTCGGTCCAGGATTCGTACAGATCACAGAGGGGTGCCTTCCTCTCACCCAGTCCTCTGCATGCTAGGAAGTGACACTAATTGCAACAACACTGCTTCTATATGTTGGCTTTTCACCAAGACTTGTAAGCCTGGGCTGTTGTGGTGCTTGTCCCAGCAGTGATAAGATACAGCCCAGCTCATTCTGGCACAAATGCACCTACGCCAGGCGGGGGGGTGTAGGGGGAATGGAGGCCATTTTTAGAAATACAGGGGGCGTACAAGGGAACCATGGTCTGGTGCGAAAAAGCCTCGTGTGTTCCTGTTCATGTTTCTCTCTCTCTCCTGCTGTTGCTAATGCTTTTTAGCTGAGTGAGCTGTGGAGGCTTTGCAGTTGTCACGACTGATTTCAATATTGTGGGTTTTAATGTGTGAAGAAGCAGCAGGTTTTACACACAGCACACACTGAGGAGAGGAGAAACTGGAGATGTGGTACAGGTACAGAGAACAAGGACTAGGACACATTTCCAGGTTCAGCGCATGAGACTTAGGAGGATTTAGGAAAAATACAGAAATGGAGGATAATATTCAAAACACCAAGGTTATTATCATTAACGAAAACGAACGAAATGATGAAAACTAAAACTGTAAAAACATTTTCGTTAACTGAAATAAATAAAAACTCAAATTAAAAGAAAAAAAAAAAACATAACTGAAACTGTATAGTGTGCTTACAAAACTAACTAAAACGTATAAACATTATGTATAAAATTCCCTTATTTTTCGTCTTTGTCAATGTTGGCATAGGATACAATACGTGAACATTTCATCTCAGATCAGCGGTATAACAAAGGTGTAGAAGTCAGGAGGCCAACGGTGAAAGGATGGAAAGTTTCAGTTTCATTTTCATGTAAGTGACGTTGTGTATGGATCACACCCCCACCTACATGACCCCCTCCAACCTGCTATAGGGGATTAATACATCGTACTGTACATATGTTTGTGTCTGTGCTCAGTCAGAGCCGCCCTAACCCCACCCCCAAATAAAGGGTCCAGGGTAACCTCACTTATTTCTTTGAATAGGATGGAAGATAAAATATATGAAAAAAGTGAAACTAATACTAAAACTAAACTAAACTAAAACTAGAAAAGCCCTTGGAGACTGCAGACCTCCGCCAAGGCAGATCAGTGGGCCCCCGTGGCCCCCCCCCCCCCTACCCCCGATCACCACCAAATTTAATCATTTGTTCCTTGTGCCAGTATCAACATTTCCTGAAATTTTCATCCAAATCCATCCATAACTTTTTGAGTTATTTTGCACACAGACAAACAGACAAACAAGTGCCAACAAAAACATAACCTCCTTGGCGGAGGAAAGTAAACATTAAGAAAAAACGACAACTAATAAAAACTAGCAAACCTGCTCTAAAAACTAATTAAAACTAAATGAATTAGAGAAAAGAAGTCAAAACTAAATAAAACTAAACTATAATGAAAAATCCAAAACTATTAGAACTCAGCACAACACTCATGTTTTCAGGAGTGTATAGATGCAGAACCTGTAAAAGCTGTTTTCTGTCCACAGAGGGAGCAGGTCCACTCTGTGGTTGGGCTGCTTTATCACCACAGTTATTCAGAATGGACTTCCCCTTCCACTGAACTTCTTCTGTTTTATAGTGAGTGACAGACAGCCTTAAAGGAGTGATATTTAGCTTTTTTGAAATAGAATTCTTCCTTTTCCCTCATTTCCCTGTGGTCTCCATAAACTGTAAATGCTCTGCTTGGCTCTGAATTCTTCATTCATTCAACTCCACAGGTCCATCTTCAACCCTATTTCTGAGGAATGACACCAGAAAGGTGGTTTGGAGCGCTGGCCCTTTAAATGCACATGAAGCCCCGCCCCCTCCAGGTTGTTGGCTGTGCTGCTCTGCCCACGAATAATTATTCACTATCCATATTTTGATGTTTGCCAATGATGTTGATACAGTCACTTGCATGGGATGTTTTATTTAGAAAGCTGAACACATCATTTGCTCTGCAGTATCTGATATGCCCAGAGGCTTGTGCAAAGTGGATGCAATCAGCTCCCATTTGTTTAGGGGCTAAATGTGCTTCCAAAAACTCCCAGAATTTCACTTCTGCATCAAATGTCCAGATGATGCAGTATGTAAAGCGGGCAAAATAAACTAATAGCACCCCCTATGGTATATTATGGAGCCCCTTTAATGACGTGTGAGAAAATAAAGTGTGGCCATGAATTAATAATGCATGGCTACGCATTAGTAACTCTTGTTGCCACAAGTTACTTATCTTGTGGCCACGTATTAGAACTCGTGGCCACGAGTTACTGCTGATACGTGACCACAAGACAAGTCACCTACAAGACTGCTGTGTAGAGTAGCACACCAGTTTGATACCCTTACAAACATGGAACCCCTCAGTTTGATTTCATTTTATTTTCACCTTGGTATTGTGGTATCAGATATCAGTATTTTAATCAAAGTATTAGAAACCAGTATTTTAATTAAAAGTATTCATTTTATATTCAAAAGTATTCATTTGCATGCCAGAAGTTACATTTCAGTGTAATGTGATGGTTGTAACAGAGTAGTTGACTTTTTTCCTGGGAGACCCACAAAAGAACGAACATGTGTAGCTATCGAAAGAACACGTGAATTTATGGAAAGTTACAAAATGGGGCGGGCAGAAAGAATATGTGAACTCACGGAAAGTTTTTGAAAATGTGGTGTACAAAAGAAGTACACGTGAGTGGAAATTTTTGAACATTCTGGGAAGAACTTAACTTTTTCTGGGAAAAAGTTACATACGTATTTATTAGTGCTGGGCAGCGATTAAAATTTGTAATGCAATTAATCATATGGATTTCTGCGATTAATCACAATTAATCGCATAGTTATATGGGGGGGTTGCCTGCATCAACAGCGTGTATTTCCTTTCAGTGATATTTCAGACTGAAGTACTCCAGTGATAAAAATAATTGCACACGTCAGTGCTTCCAAACACCAGTGTGGCCAATAATGAAAGACAGGAAATAAAGGACCCACCTGCAGTTCAGGAAGTAGTGGGGCTGTGCATAGAGCCCACTGTCTCAGCCAACCAAAAGACCTTTGCAATGAAACGTTGGTCAAATCATGACTTTTAGTGGAACCGTGGTTTCCAACCTTGCATGAGGGTATGATGAATTATGATGTTCTGTATATTTTGAAAATCAAATATCATGAGATTTCACCTTGACATACCATGTTTGGTGGGCAAAGTCAAGTAAACAACGAAGATTTTTAAATTGACGCAGAGTCCAATTCACCAATAATATAATATGGCTCACTTCCTGTCTCCCAAGTGGGTGTGGTTAGAAAGGTTGAAAAACTAACTAAGGCCTTTTTTTCTTGTCCTGTATGTCTTGTTGTTTGTTGTTTTAAAGTTATATTCACTCCAGACATTGGAATGAATAAGACTGGATCTTCTGATAAACTCCTAAAGGGGTGGGAGACTGGAGAAATCACACGACGCTTAAACTGAACATCATTTTCTAGGGAACTGTCTTGAGTCTTTGGTGCAGCCTAACACAAACACCCTCTTTGGACTCCTACCCTACTTTCAAGTCCATGTTGTTGATTTTGAATACACGATTTTGACCTATTTTTGTCCACTTTCAGTACCCAGTACCCAAGCAAGATCACATTTAGTCAGTCGGTCTGAAGACCAATGCAATTACATACTCTAAAAATACTGATTTTAACAGTGAATACTGATGTTTTACCATGAAGCAGGAGGTTGTATCATGAAATCTATATATTATCAAATGTTTCCCAAACTTTTCATATTTGATAATTGGCCAGGCCTTAACCTCCTCAGACCCAGGAAATGTCAGCAAAGTACAAGTTTTTTGTTGTTGTTTTTATTAAATAAATGCCTATATTGGAAACATCATGATGCAACAGTTTTTTCAGATGAAGTTTTTAAAATTTTTATGGAATGTGCTTTCTGGTGGACAGTTTTCTTTTCTTTTTTTTTTTGTATAAAGTTGTGAAACTCTTGTCCACAAATGTGGACAGAAAACCCATAGCTGGGTCTGAGGAGGTTAAGACATCCTTGTGTCTGCAATAAAACCCCCTAAACCAGGTTTGTTAAACTAATTTTAGTTCAGGGGCCACATTCAGCCCAATTTGAACTCAAGTGGGCCAGACCAGTAAAGTAAGAGCAAAATAGCCTATAAATAATGACAACTCCTAATTTTCTCCTTGTTTTTGTGCAAATAACATTAAATTATTAAACTGTTTACATTCGCAAACTATATAAAGAAAAACAATGTGAAAAACCTGAAAACACTCAAATTTCTTTAGAAAAATAAGTGCAATTTTAAAAATATCATATCAATACCTTATCATTTATACATGTGCATTACAGATCAGGTCTACAAAGGTACAAAACATTTAGTAACAGGGAGAATATCGTTAAAATTGCACTTCATTTTCTTTAGATATTTCAGGTTGTTTGTGTTCGTTCAGGTTATTCACATTTTATTGTTAAATGATAGTGTGTTAATGTAAATATTTTAATAATTCAATAGTTTTTTGTTGCACTAAAAGAGAAAAATTTGGAGTTGTCATTATCTATCCGCATAATGTAATTTTATTCACATTCAACCAAGAAAAGAGTCATTATTTCTAGGTTATTATGATATTATTTTATTTGAGATCACAGTTGGTCTGTATGTGGCCCCTGAACTAAAAAAAAAAAGGGTTCACCTTTGATTGTTCATATCTTCAGTGTAATTTTTGCACTTTGCAAATTTATTCCACAGACTGGATTGGAACCTTTGGTGGGCCAGTTTTAGCCCACGGGCTTAATGTTTGACACTCCTGCCCTAAACTAAGGCAAAGCACCACCTGTTGTAGAGATGAATCAATCACAGCATTTGAGACAAAACTCATCCCTACAAACATTGTCTTTGTTGGTTATTATTTGTTGTACTTGCATGACAGATTGTATTTGGGAAGCACATGGTATTAGAGGTATTCTGTGTATTTGTTTGATGGTTAGATGATAGGTTTGTTTAATTGGTTTTATCTGTACTTTGTTTTGCATTAGTTTGTTAATCTTGTTTGTATTTGCAAACCAAAATGTGCTTGTTAGTGAATCACAGGAGGGCATTTGGAAAAACAGGTTTTGTTGCTGGCAGGACATTAGCTCCCATATCTGTTCCACATACTGCACAGGAGATGGTTGACAAAGAGACAAGTTTATCCTTTAACCCATAAAGACCCAGTGCCACTTTTTTGACAGTTTGTAAATTAATTTTCCTCTATATTTACCCTTTCTTAAGTGATTTATCACTGTTTATTGTAATATTATCTTGTTTATTTTGCATTTCTTCAGTAAAAAATCTAATATTTTTCTATATTTAATTTACTGATCATGTAGATGTTCATAAAATCTCAGAGTAATTTCAAAGGTTATTATATCAGAAACAGAGAAAACTGAAGATAAGGTGACTTTTTCAGCAAAATTGATCATTAACTGAGCGTAAACCCAGTGTGTCCATCCACTGTCATTGATCTAACTCCATGGGTTTTACTGGTGAATCAATGTTGGAGAAGATGACAGTGTTTCCACGGTAATTACGGAGCCTCTGAACGTCCAAATGGGTCACATCTGATGACCATGAAAAGATGAATAACTGTATTTTACACCAATTATCTAAACCCCCTTTACACAAGGGTGGTGACTGAGAGATCGTTAAATGATGAAAAAATGGCCAGATCTCTCAACGATCTTTTAATGAGCACCCAGCGATCACCATGATCTCTCAGTGATCTTTCAGTGGTCTCCACGGTCATCACGGTCTCCGAAAAGTTTTGACTCGGTCCAAACCAATCTCTTAACAATCGTCAAGGGAAGCGATCTCTCAACGAACGCTCAAGGCACGTTGAAGGAGCCCTCAACAATCTCATCAATCTCCCAGCAATCTCTCAACAATCTTTCAACGAATGCTAATTTTTTCCACCCTGCAGGTAGAGATGGTTAAGAGATCATTGACGGAATGGGTACAACTATCTCAATGACCCCCCCGCCTGATCCGACTGACCAGACAGTTTAAAGTAGAGGGCCACAGGCACAACGAACACACAAGGATCTCCCAAAAACATTTACACAGAAACAGCTTTTTCGAGGCTTAGGAGATCATTGAGAGATCGGGCCAATTTTTGATCGCTCAATGGTCACAAAGCAATCTCCGTGAAAAGGGGCCCTTACATGTATTGATAGGATTAGTGGATCAACAGCTATTAAACATTTTAGATGAGTAGATGGTTAGATAGTTACTAAATGTAATATACTTCAGTTTTCCTAATCTGTTTTCTGTTATTTACATTATTAGGACTCCAAACAGATGTTACTATATCATTAAGGAAGCAAAGGTAATATGTTATGTTGTATAAATGTGAGATGGGGGTGGGATTTAATAAGTTTTCTTCTTCCCACTCCTTTTTGAGCAGAACATATTGAATTTATTTTGTTATTGCTAGTGTACATGGCAATTGCTATTTTGTCTTGATCACCTTTGTTACCTCCGCCAGGGGGTATTGTGATCACTTTGCTTTGTGTGTTTGTTTGTTAGTAACTTTAGGGGAAAACTCTTCCAACCATCTTTCCCAAATCTTCCCCACAGATAGGCCTAGGCCCTGGGACCAACCCATTAAATTTTGGTCCCAGTAGGCCAAAGTTCAAGGTCACAGCAAGGTCACAAAATCTATAATTTTCCATCTGTCATCACTGAGCAATTTTCCAAAATTCATCAAAAATTCAAAACGACTCCGATTAGCCTACAATTTGCTCCACCTGTAGCTTAGAACAATATCTTGTATCTGGCACAAAATTGTCCACATCCACTGTGGAATGTGGACTCTGTGGACATTTACATTTAACACTGAAAATCCCATTTACCACACATTTAAAATTAGAACTCAACAAAAATGTTGATTGGAATTGAATATAATTTGACATACACATGACTGGTACCAAGCTTCAACTTTTTCTGCTGTATGGAACAACCTGGAAACTGTTGAATTTAAAAAGAAATAGTCGATCCACACACGCACACTGTTCGGGGTGCTTGGTGGAGGTTTGCGTTCTCTGGACACTTATTACTGTATTTACTCTGCCATTAGTTCCTTGTACACAAAAGATGTTTGATTTTTTTGTTCTGCTCAAAACAAATAAATGGATGAATGATGATGGATGATGGTTTTGAATGACAGCGGATGTTTGGGTCTTTATGGGTTAAAGTTACTCTTACATTTAATTTCCAAATCCTCCAACTGATGCCAATAGAGGCAGAAAACCTGCAGCAGTGATAACGTTTAGTATGAAGCATTGTAATGCAAGTGTGAATGTGGGAGTTAGAAGTGATGGACTAGAAGGTGATATGTTTAGACAAGTGGTCCTGCACAAAGGCTCCAGAATAGCACCAGTAGTTTCTCACTGACCCTGTTGTAGCCTGGGAGACTATTCGCTCAGGCAGGCAGAAAGAAGAGCGACCAGAAACCACATCGCAGGGAGCTGATGGGAAAGTGATACACAGCGAGTGACCTGGAGAACAATGCCACTGTGCCTGGCCTGTGGGCTGCTGGCAAAGCTGAGAGAGAGAGAGAGCGCGAGTGGAGATAGAAGAGACGTACACTGACTCACTGCACCCAGTCTCATAAGAGGAGCTGTGAGCGTGGTGATCCAAGCTGGCATCCATATGTGGGAGGACAGGCTCGGCTTTCACGTCCACTCCATCGTCTTTTTAAAATGACAAGAAGTGGTTGTATTGCATTCCTAAGTGGTAATACACCAGCAGATGTTACTGTGCGATAATTGAAGCCGTTCCACCTACAGCGAGATCAGAAGAGCTTTAACTTGTGCTGCTGTAAACATTTGTTGCTCTGGTCTTGTTACAATACGAATAGGGGTGAAACGATTCCTTGAGTTATTCGAGTACCTCGATTACAAAAAATGATCGAAGAATTTTCTCTGCCCCGAGGAATCGTTTATTTAATTGTAAAGCTCAAAGCATGGCATTTCACATAGACTACTTAATGGGGCACAACGCGCTTACCTCACTCACGCAAAGGAAGATGACGGAGGATGCGGTAGTGTTCGGATGAAGCAGCGGAAAGATGGAAGAGGCGAGTGAATACAACAATGATGACAAAAGACAAAAAAAAAAAAAACACAATAAAAAAGACAGAAAATGTCGGAAGTGTGGAAGCATGTCAGACTGATTCCATTATTTCATTAATCTTCTTCGCCCGGTCTGGAGCACAGGGCCTCGGTGAACGATCTCCATCTCCTGCGGTCACAAGCAGTCTTCTTTGCCTCTTGCCATGAGGTGTTGGCGTGGGTTAGATCTTTTGTGACACCTCTTCTCCAAGACAATCGTGGCCTTCCTCTTTCTCTTTTCCCCTGGGGGTTCCAGTCAAGCACTTTTCTGGTGATGGATGTATGTGGCTTTCGGAAAGTGTGACCTGTCCATCGCCACTTCTTTCTCCTTCTTGTAGTCTCAGCTGGCTCTTGACTTGTTCTCTCCAGCAAGGCCTGATTGCTGATCTTGTTTGGCCACCAAATCCCTAAGATGTATTGTAATCTTGAGTTGGCAAATGTCTGAAGCTTTTTGATGTTCATCTTTGAGAGACCCCAAGTTTTGCATCCGTACAGGAGAATAGACTTGACGTTTGTTTCAAAGATCTGAAGTTTGGTTCTTATAGCGATGTTTTTTGCCCTCCACACTGGCTTTAGCTGTGAGAATGCAGCTTTGGCTTTCCCTTTGCGCCCCTCTATATCCTTAGATGTTCCTCCGTCATTGCTGATGACACTCCCAAGGTAAGTGAAATCCTTCACTGTCTCCAGCTCTGTTCCTCCGCATCACAAGGGTCTGGCCTTCCCGACTGTTTTAACCCGTATCTCTTTTGTTTTAGTTGCACTGATTGACAGACCCACTCGACCTGACTTATGTTCCAATTTCTGTGTCTTCTCCCTCATCTGGCTGATGCTTTGGTTCAGGAGGACGAGGTCGTCTAGGTGAAACGATTCCTCGAGTTATTCGAGTACCTCGATTACAAAAATTTATCAAGGAATTTTCTCTGCCTCGAGGAATCACTTATTTAATTGAAAAGCTCAAAGCACGGCATTTTTGCACAGACTACTTAATGGGGCACAACACGCTTACGTCACTCATGCAAAGGAAGATGATGGAGGACGTGGAAGTGTTCGGATGAAGCAGCGGGAAGGTGGAAGAGATGAGTGAATACAACAATGATGATGAAAGACAAAAAAAACACAATAAAAAAGACAGAAAATGTCGTTAGTGTGGAAGCATTTCAGACTGAACAGCAGGTAAACACTGTGTCATGTATCCACTGTAACACGGCCTTTCCATAAAACAACAGCACATCTGTGATGGAGCATCTGCTCATCAGACCCCCAGAATGGAGTGGAGGACCCCAGATAAGACAAAATGAATGTAGCGTAAATCAATGAGATTAACGTTAATGTACCTTACTAACATAACGCTAGCCCTGCGGAGGGCTAGCTTTGTGTTCATTATGGAACTGTCGCATGTGTGGAGAGTTTAGTACGATTGTGACAAGCACAGATTTATGCAGCAAGCCGTGCACTCGGGATTTGCATGGTTAATTTCCCAAAGCACGGACGAAATGGTGCATGGGTTGGTGAAAGTTTTCTCTGACCTTGTCACGGTTGAATTATGGCAAAATCCAACTACTTTTTGCAAAAATGAAGCAAATCATCAATTAACTGGACGTGTGTGTGTGTGTGTCGGGGGGGGGGGGGGGGGGGTTATAGGTTATGAGACAGACAGATGGGGGGGGGGGGGGGCATTGCCTTGATTCTCCTGAATGTAGCAGAAATGTGTCAAACTGTTCATGCATGGACTCGTTCAAAAGTTCTTTCCTCTTTTCTGCCACAGCACAGTCCTGTTTTGTCTAAACTGTAAATTCTGAAACTTACAGCTGCCAAAGTTCAGTTGCACAACAAAAAGGCAATGGTTATGCCTTTCTTTTATTTATTAATGCCTTATATTTTGGATACTTACAAGAAATATTAAGTTGAAAGTAATTACATTTTATTTATTTTATTTGTGTTTTCTTTATTTTTATTTGTATTTGCAATTGTCTCTGGAAATGTTTCTAGTCAAGAAAATACATTTTGTTGTATATGCACAATATGAATGTAACAAATAAAACTGTTAATTACCAAAAAAAAAAAAAAGGAAACCAATTGGTCCTTCATTATTAAGTGAAATACCCTATTTCCTCTTGTGTATTTATAATTGCTCTTTAACCAAGCAAAAATAAGTTTTATCCGATTACTCGATTAATCGAAGGAATTTTTTGTAGAATTCTCCAATACTAAAATACTCGATAGCTGCAGCCCTAAATATGAATAAGAATTATATCTCTGAACACAAAATGCGATACACAGGTATTGAAACCAAACCTGATTCAACAGTGTTACACTTGATTTGAAATCAAGCGGCTACTGCACCATAAAAATAGGTGAAGTATTTAGGAGTTTAATGCTGAAATACTTTTAAAGCACTTGGGGGTACCTGTAGGGTATTGTGCTAAGCATGACAGTGGGTACGGTTACATGATGTTTTTAAATCCGATTTATTTTTCCAGAAGAAATTAATCCGGAACTAAAGTACTTTCTCCTCTGCTTCCATGGAAATTTTAAACCCAAATAAAGGTTTACATGAGAAATGTTTATTAGGTTCTGGCAGCCCTTCTGTTAGCTTAGCTTAGCCCTTCTGTTAGCTTAGCTTAGCCCTTCTGTTAGCTTAGCTTAGCATAGTCATTGCATTTCCTTGGTCACACGTAGCCAGTTTTTTAAAGGTGATTTGTCGTCTTTTCTCAGTGATTTTGTCAAATCCGATTCTCTCTAATTATTTCTTCAGATCTGCGACTTACTGCACTCATACAATCTGTGGACTGTTGTGTTGACGGAAGGTGGAAAATCTTTTTGTCGAAGGGATGCATGCGCTAAACTAGCTTTGCTTTAGCGTTTTAGCTTTGCATTAGTTTTTATTTGCCCAGATTTTCTTCCTGCAGTAAGTCACATGACCATGATCTGAGCCTCAGTTTGTGATCATATTGACCCCAGCGGACTAAAGGAATGATTAGGGAGAACTGAACTGACCCAAATCACTCCTAAAATACTACAAATCACCTCTAAATGCCTGGCTACGTCTGAGCAGAGGAATGAAGCCATTATGCTAAGCTAGGCTAAGCTAACGTTAGGGCTGCAGTTCAAACTGTTTGTCCCACTTGTGGAACTCATTAGTTCAGGACAAATGAATGAATCCAAAGCCAGTGTTGAACTGTTCCTTCAGGGTTTTCCAGGCTGGTAGATCCCATCAGAATATTCCACTGGAACGCTTTGGGAAGACTAGACTGCAGTGCAGATTCTTCCACCAGCGCAGAATGTGTGCGTCATCGCCACAGGACAAGACACTGAGCATGTGCAGAATGGAAGGAATAAAGTCCAAACGGAATAAAGGCTTTACATGTCCAGGAAGAATTTAGAGTGCAGTTAAAAGAGGATTAAACCAGTGACTTTAATCAGGTTTAAATTTAATCTGAACTTTTCTTTTTCAACTGGAATAAGGTGTTTACATGGACATCTGAAATAGGATCCAACCTTTAATCAGATTAAACCAGGAAGAAAAGTTGTCATGGAAATGCATGGAGTGTGGCCTGTACCCTGGTTCCACTGGTTTGGACTTGTTGACACTGAAGAACTCATGTCCAATTTTCCTTAAAAACCCTGACATTCACTCTGAAGTACCTGATGCCTTTCACCTCACATTTACAGTGACAACCTCAATGTTACAGTTTAACACCAGCTACCATTAGCTTATATCAGCGTATCGTTAGCCTCAGAGCATAATTGCCCGAGTCATATTTTTTTACAACATAGCCAATGATGCAAAATGAAGGAGAAGTATGAGGAGAGTAAAGTTACTCAGATCTTACAATTTGGCCAAAAACCTCATAATAATTATGCTATGAGGCTAACGATGATGACTGTCTCTTCTCATTTTCCTTGTTTTCTCCTCCTTAACACATAAAGACCCAAACATCCACCACTGACCAAAACCATCTACTGATCTAAACTAGGGATGTACGATATTGGAAAAAACTGACATTGCGATTTTTTTAACCCTGCGATATATATTGCGATATGAAATTCCAAGGCACTATCGACACAGAAGACATGTTTTAATATCATTGTTCTTGTAGCCGAAATAATTCCAGATAACTGATGTTATTAAACATCATTAATGTCCAGGTAAAGTAATAATATGTACTCAACAGTATAAATGTGTGTTGTTTGTACTTTGTCGTCAGTTGTAAATGTCCTACCTGATGGAGATGAAATCTTTGAGTCGAGCAGAGACTGTCAGAAGCTTGCAGTGGTTCGTGACATAGCTGATGTTGGTCAGGATGATTTTCTTCTTGTACGTTTTCCCCACTTCAAAGTCCTGGAACAGACAGATTTAAAAGCACATCACAAAGCAAAAGGCAACAACCATGGCTTTAAATAAATATACATTTAAAGGTGTGATTTTCAAAGTATTGGTTTGTAAAGATGTTTTCGAGGGATACAAGCACGAATGATTTTTGATGTACTGATTGGTATCCTAAAAATGATTTTGATTTGAATGTAGGCGAGGCGTATATAAGCATTTAGCTCAGTGTTTTTCAACCTTGGGGTCGGGACCCCATGCCTGGAATTCAAATGGGGTCGCCTGAAATTTCTAGTAATTGGTAAAAATAAATAAATAAATAAAAAATTACTAATAAAATATATGTTGAGTTGACAGAGACAATCACAATACATAATAGACATGACAAACTCTGAAGCTGAAACTGAAGCACTGTGGTACTGTTTATATTTCAAATGTTCACTGTGGCCAGTATGTATTTATTGATTCAAAATTCCTTAATTGTTCAGTAATTCATTGCAGCCTTGTAAATCACAGCTGGACTGACTGTACCTATCCTGACCAAGGAAAATAAAATTCTCCCTTTGTGCAGTAATCTACACCTGGATTTACTTCCTCCATCCATACTAATATACAGGGTGTCCCATAAGTCTCATACATAGGAGACATAATACATTCCATACATATATGGTTCTAACATGTATTTCTTTATATTTCTTCTTTATAGTTCTTCAGCAGTGGAGGACACACATTGAAATGTGTTCCCGACAAAATGGCAGTCATATAGAGCATATTATATAAATAAAGGTGGTTTATGTCAAGAAACGTTTATTTTTCCTATGTATGGAGACTTATGGGACACCCTGTACATTATATAGACTAAATGTCATCTAAAATTAACGTTTATTTGCAACATTGCAAACTATTATGGGATCAAAAACAAATTAATTTTAATAAAAAAAAGTTTGTTTTTAATGTCTGAGGTCGACAAAATTTGTGATGCTAAAATGGGTTCATGAACCAAAAAAGGTTGGGAACCACTGATTTAGCTAAACCTGTTCAGTCTCAACAGAATTCACACTCAGTTGACTTAAAATCAACCTCATTGCTTGTATGTTCTGTATTATGGAAGATGACTGAATAAACTTAAACCTAAAACTAAATTAAGTCAGTGCAGTAGTATCTAGGGCTGTAAGAAAATATTGGTTCTGCAATATATAGCGATATTTCATTTCACAATACTTTATTGATATTAAAAAGTATTGTATCTATATTTTTAGGTATTTAATCAAATGCAGATATTTTAGAGGTTCATTTTTTCTTCTTCTTCTTCTTCTTATTAGTATTATTATTAAACACTCTTTTATTAAATAATGTTCGTTCCTTTGTTGGGATTGAACTAAAATCCTGTTCTGATGTTAGTTGAGAACTAATAGAATCTGAACATTTGAACAGGATCTGAAACTGGAATGTCTGTAAAACAGAATTTCAGTTTGAACACAGGAACATTTTGTGATAGAACATTAGATCCTGTTGGGATCAAATAAAAATGTGTTTAGTATTTGTGCAGATTTATGGTGTAATTCAATACTTCAAGGAAATAATCATTTAAAAAAAGAAACAAACGAAAATTGCCTTTTTAACAGTATCGTGATATATCACATTGTGATCCTAGTGTTGTGATTTGTATCGTATCGACAGATTCTTGCCGATACACATCCATACACACAGTAGTATCTTATCTTTTCTTACTGCCTACTACTGGACATTGGTATTGAAATCTGTAAAATGCATGCACAATGTATTATGTGATACTATATGATATAATAACTCCAACCATACATTTGGCACTACAGCACTGCAAACTGGCAAACTTACGCCGCCGACTAAAGAGTGACTAACAGCTGATTTCAGACACGTTACTGGGGAGCATTAGGATTACTGTGGCTAAACCAGGGGTGTCAAACATGCGTCCTGGGGCCAAAACCGGCCCACCAAAGGTTCCAGTCTGGCCTGCGGGATGAATTTACAAAGCGCAAAAATTACACTTAAGATATTAACAATCAAGGATGTCGAACTCGTTTTAATTGAGGTTCCACAAACAGAACAATGTGATCACAACTAAAATAATAGCATAATAACCTATAAATAAGGACTCCAAATGTTCTTAGTTTCATGTGAAAAACATAATATTACATTACACCTATAAATAATGAACCCCAAATTTTTCTCTTAGTTTTAGTGTAAAAATTTACATTAAATTATGAAAATATTAACATTTACAAACTATCCTTTAACAATAAAATATGAAAAACCTGAACTTTTGAAAGTGACATTTTAACATTTTTCTTCCTGTTATTAAATATTTTGTGCCTTTGTAGATCCAGTCTGTAATAGGCATGTATAAATGGTAAGTGGAGGTGTAATATTGTTAAAATGGCATTTATTTTTCCTCAAGAAATTTCAGTTTTTTCAGATTATTCACATCATTTTGTTTGGATAGTTTGTAAATGTACATATTTTCATCATTGAATTTTGATTGCAGTAAAACAAACAGAACAATCTGGAGTCATCATTATTTACAGGTTGTTATGCTACTGTTTTACTGGTCCGGTCCACTGGAGATCAATTTGGACTTAACGTGGCCCCTGAACTGAACTGAGTTGGACACCCCTGGGCTAAACCTTTTCTGCCGATGAGTATTTCTATGGGTAGTGTTTTCACTTAGAGGTGTACTAAAGTTGTACCTTAAAGAGGATGATCTCTGGCTTGCTGATGAATGGAGGCCCTTTCAGCTCTTTTTGACAGCCTTTTTTAGCAGATACGTTGAGCTTTCCACCGGTCATCGTAGGTCCCTCCTGCTTGACATCAGTCTGCGTCAACACAGGTTTCTGCCGTAACACAGAGAGAAAGTCCAACATGCTGCGTCATTAGGAAGATACTGTATGACTTTGACTCTTCTTCTATGTCACGCTTTGAAGTTATTATGCTGTTAGCTGATCAGTTAGGCTACGTTCAGACAGCAGGTCTTAACCCTTTCATGCATGAATTATGAGAGCCTTAATCAAGTCCTGAGTATTTTTATTCCTCTTTAGGTACGAAAAAAAGTGAGTGAAATGTTTTTATGAACCTATTTATCATGGAGTTACAAAAATGTCCACTAGGCTGAACACCATTCGTTTAATTTTTGAAGCAAAGAAACATGTATTTACTGTCATACTGTGTGAAAACTATAAAATATTTTTTTTAAATGCTGCTAATTTGATCTTTTCTCACATTTTAACATACTATAATACTAGCTACTACTCAGATAATATGCAAAAAAAAAAAAAAACAACTTTTTGTTTTAAAAGAAACCGTTCATTAGTCTAATTGATTTACACTTAAACATGTCAGTGCAGATCAGGTTTATCAAGAACAGGAAAGTTACAGTAATGATATGAATGTCAGTGTATGGGATGGTGTATAAGTGTCCACTGTGTTGGCTGATATGGAACTAAAACATCAAAATCCATGAATATACAAGAGAACAGCTGGAGAAGAACTGTCCACTGGAGTGACCACTGGAGTGACCACTGGAGTGACCACTGTGCATGAAAGGGTTAATGCACAATTCAGATTTTTTGGTGAAATCCGATTTTTATGGTGCTTGTTCATATTCCACATTAAATGCGACTTCTATCAGTTTTGAGTCTGAACTGAATGTGAGCCTGAAGTGACCCACATGCACTAAAGAGGTCCTGAAGTGACCCACATGGACTAAAGACGTCCTGATGGAATACAGGACAACATAGACATACACTGTGTTTATGGAAGTAAATATGTTTTCCCACCGCTCCTCCTCCTGGGACGCAGGATTTTGATGTTTGTTGCATTTCAATGATGTAATGGTCGGATAAATGCGACCTGGCCGTTCAGACTGAAGTCACATTGCAAAATATCAGATATCTATTGGATTTAGGACCACATATGACAGTGGTCTGGGTCAGATTTAGGACCACATATGACAGTGGTCTGGGTCAGATTTAGGACCACATATGACAGTGGTCTGGGTCAGATTTAGGACCAC